>NW_026088284.1:0-15607 GCF_022539395.1 Myiozetetes cayanensis
ACCCCAAACCCCAAACCCTGATCCCAAACACTGAGCCCAAACCCCAAACCCTGATCCCAAACCCTGATCCCAAACCCCAAAAAAACCCTGATCCCAAATCCCAAACCCTGATCCCAAACCCCAAACCCGGCCCGGGCCAGGCGGAGCTTGCGCTGCTTGAACGTCTCGGTCACCTCCAGGTGCTCCTGGATCCAAAACCCCAAACCCTGATCCTAAACCCCAAACCCTGATCCCAAACCCTGATCCCAAACCCTGATCCCAAACCCCAAACCCTGATCCCAAACCCTGGATCGGCCCCGGCCCGGGCCAGGCGGAGCTTGCGCTGCTTGAACGTCTCGGTCACCTCCAGGTGCTCCTGGATCCAAAACCCCAAACCCTGATCCCAAACCCTGATCCCAAACCCCAAACCCTGATCCCAAACCCTGATCCCAGACCCCAAACCCCAAACCCTGACCCCAAATCCCAATCCCAAATCCAACCCCTGACCCCATACCTGCACCCTGAGGAATTAGGGTCTCAAACCCTGGATCCCAGACCCCAAACTCCAAACCCTGACCCCAATCCCATCCCCCCTGACCCCATACCTGTACCCTGACCCCATACCTGCACCCTGAGGAAGCGGGGTCTCATACCCTGGATCCCAAATCCCAAACCCTGACCCCAAACCCCAAACCCCAAACCCGGCCCGGGCCAGGCGGAGCTTGCGCTGCTTGAACGTCTCGGTCACCTCCAGGTGCTCCTGGATCCAAAACCCCAAACCCTGATCCCAAACCCTGATCCCAAACCCTGATCCCAAACCCTGATCCCAAACCCCAAACCCTGATCCCAAACCCTGATCCCAAACCCCAAACCCTGATCCCAAACCCCAAACCCTGAGCCCAAACCCCAAACCCTGATCCCAAACCCTGACCCCAAACCCCAAACCCTGAGCCCAAACCCCATACCTGCACCCTGACCCCAATCCCTGACCCCATACCTGCACCCTGAGGAATCGGGGTCTCAAACCCTGGATCCCAGACCCCAAACCCTGACCCCAAACCCCAAATCCCAATCCCAAATCCCAATCCCAATCCAATCCCAATCCCATACCTGCACCCTGAGGAATTGGGGTCTGGCGTAGGGCGGCATGAGCCACTCGAGGTGCCGGAAGAGCCCCGGCCCGTCCAGGCAGCTTTGGGGTCTCAAACCCTGGATCCCAGACCCCAAACCCTGATCCCAGACCCCAAACCCCATACCCTGACCCCAAATCCCAATCCCAGTACCTGCACCCTGAGGAATCGGGGTCTCAAACCCTGGATCCCAGACCCCAAACCCTGACCCCAAACCCCAAATCCCAATCCCTGACCCCAAACCCTGGATCCCAGACCCCAAACCCCATATCCTGCACCCTGACCGTCCCAAACCCCTGGATCCCGAGGAATCCGGTCCCAAACCCTGCAATCCCCTAGATCCCCAAACCCTGGATCCCAGACCCCAAATCCCAAATCCCATCCCAATCCCATACCTGCACCCTGAGGAACTGGGGTCTCGCGTAGGGCAGCAGGAGCCGCTCGAGGTGCCAGAAAAGCCCCGGCCCGTCCAGAGAGCGTTGGGGTCTCAAACCCTGGATCCCAGACCCCAAACCCTGACCCCAAACCCCAAATCCCATCCCCCCTGACCCCATACCTGCACCCTGACCCCATACCTGCACCCTGAGGAATTGGGGTCTGGCGTAGGGCGGCAGGAGCCGCTCGAGGTGCCGGAAGAGCCCCGGCCCATCCAGGGAGCTTTGGGGTCTCAGCACCAGCGCGGCCATCCCGGCACGGCCCTCGTGGCCTGGGGGGGTGGGGGGAGGGAAAAAGGGGCACCCTCAGGGGGTCTGGGGGGGTTTGGGGAGGGGGTCAGACCCCCTGTGGGGTCGGGGGGAGCGGTACCTGGCACGGTGACCCCGTAAACGGTGGCGTCCTGGAGGGACTCGTGGGCCAGCAGGGCCTCGGCCACCTCGGTGGTGGCCACGTTCTCCCCCTTCCACCTGGGGAGACCCCCCCCCAAAAAATATCCTTGGGTGGGGCTGAGACCACCCCAAAATGGGGGCTGATACCCCCCCAAAAACCTTTAATGGGGCTGAGACCACCCAAAAACCTTTAATGGGGCTGAGACCCCCCAAAAAATATCCTTGGGTGGGGCTGAGACCACCCCAAAATGGGCTGAGACCCCCCCCAAAAAAATATCCTTGGGTGGGGCTGAGATCACCCCAAAATGGGGCTGAGACCCCCTAAAATAATGGGGGCTGAGACCCCCCCAAAATGGGGAGTGGAGACCCCCCCAAAAACACCTTGGGTGGGGCTGAGACCCCCCCAAAATGGGGGCTGAGACCCCCCCAAAACCCTTAATGGGGTTGAGACCCCCAAAAAACCTTGGGTGGGGCTGAGACCACCCCAAAATGGGCTGAGACCCCCCCAAAAAACCTTTAATGGGGCCAAGACCCCCCCAAAATGGGGGGGTGAGACCCCCCCCAAAAAAACACCTTGGGTGGGGCTGAGACCACCCCAAAATGGGGCTGAGACCACCCCCAAAAAAACCTTGGGTGGGGCTGAGACCACCCCAAAATGGGGGACAAGACCCCCCCAAAATGGGGGACAAGACCCCCCCAAAAACACCTTGGGTGGGGCTGAGACCACCCCAAAATGGGGTTGAGACCACCCCAAAATGGGGCTGAGACCCCCCCTAAATGGGGGACAAGACCCCCCCAAAAACCTTTAATGGGGCTGAGACCCCCCCAAAATGGGGGACAAGACCTCCCCAAAATGGGGGCTGAGACCCCCCAAAAACCTTGATGGGGACTGAGACCTCCCCAAAATGGGGGCTGAGACCCCCCCAAAATGGGGGCTGAGACCCCCCCAAATGGGGGCCAAGACCCCCAAAATGGGGCTGAGACCCCCCCAAAATGGGGCTGAGACCACCCCAAAATGGGCTGAGACCACCCCAAAATGGGGCTGAGACCACCCCAAAATGGGGCTGAGACCACCCCAAAATGGGGCTGAGACCCCCCAAATGGGGCTGAGACCCCAAATACACTAGGTGGGTCTGAGACCACCCCAAAATGGGACTGAGACCCCCCCCAAAAAAACACCTTGGGTGGGGCTGAGACCCCCCCAAAATGGGGTTGAGACCCCCCCAAAATGGGGGACAAGACCTCCCCAAAATGGGGGCTGAGACCCCCCCAAAATGGGGCTGAGACCCCCCCAAAATGGGGGACAAGACCCCCCCAAAAACCTTTAATGGGGCTGAGACCCCCCAAAAAACCTTTAATGGGGCTGAGACCCCCCCCAAAATGGGGCTGAGACCACCCCAAAATGGGGGGCTGAGACCCTCCCAAAATGGGGGGCTGAGACCCCCCCAAAAAAACCTTTAATGGGACTGTGACCCCCTCCCCAAAACCTCTAATAGGGTTGATCCCCTCCCCGGTATCCACGCAGGGCTGTGGGGTCTGGGGGCTCCCACTCTGTCCCCCCGTGGGTCGGGTGGGGGGCTCTGGGGGGCTCTGGGTGTCTCTGGGGGTCTCTGGGGGGCTCTGGGTGGTTTGGGGGGTTCTGTGGGTGTCCCCCTCCCCTTGGGGCAGCTGTCACCTGAAGGTGTCACTGTGGGGTCTGGGGTCTCCCATTCTGTCCCCCCCGGGGTGAGGGTCTCTGGGGGTCTCTGGGGGGTTCTGTGGGGTGCCCCCTCCCCTTTGGGGTGGCTGTCACCTGAAGGTGTCACTGTGGGGTCTGGGGGCTCTGGGGGTCTCTGGGGGTCTCTGGGTGCTCCTGCTCTGTCCCCCCGGGGTTGGGGGCTCTGGGGGGCTCTGGGGGTCTCCGGGGGTCTCTGGGGGTCTCCGGGAAGGCTCTGTGGGTCTCTGTGGGTCTCTGGGGGTCTCTGGGTGGTTTGGGGGGGGTTCTGTGGGGTGCCCCCTCCCCTTTAGGGTGGCTCTCACCTGAAGGTGTCACTGTGGGGTCTGGGGGTCTCCGGGAAGGCTCTGGGGTCTCTGGGGGTCTCTGTGGGTCTCCGGGGGTCTCTGTGGTGTGCCCCCCTCCCCTTTAGGGTGGCTGTCACCTGAAGGTGTCACTGTGGGGTCTGGGGGCTCTGGGGGTCTCTGTGGGTCTCTGGGAGGCTCTGGGGGTCTCTGGGGGTCTCTGGGGGTCTCTGGGGGTCTCTGGGTGGTTTGGGGGGTCTCTGTGGGGTGCCCCCTCCCCTTTAGGGCGGCTCTCACCTGAAGGTGTCACTGTGGGCTCTGGGGCTCTGTGTTGTCTCCGGGGTGGGGGTCTCTGGGGATCTCTGGGGGTCTCTGGGGGGCTCTGTGGGATGTCCCCCTCCCCATGGGGCCGCTGTGTCACCTGAAGGTGTCACTGTGGGGTCTGGGGCTCTGGGTGTCTCTGGGGGGTTCTGGGGGTCTCTGGGGGTCTCTGTAGGTCTCTGTGGGTCTCCGAGGGTCTCTGGGGTGTCTCTGGGGTCTCTGGGGGCTCTGGGGTGCTGGGGTCTCTGGGGTCTCTGGGGCTCTCTGGGTGATTTGGGGGGGCTCTGTGGGGTGCCCCCTCCCCTTTAGGGTGGCTCTCACCTGAAGGTGTCACTGTGGGGTCTGTGGGTCTCTGGGGTCTCTGTGCGTCTCGGGGGCTCTGGGGGTCTCTGGGGGTCTCTGTGGGTCTCTGGGTGATTTGGGGGGGCTCTGTGGGGTGCCCCCTCCCCTTGGGGCCGCAGTGTCACCTGAAGGTGTCACTGTGGGGTCTGGGGGCTCTGGGGGTCTCTGGGGGTCTCTGGGAGGCTCTGGGGGTCTCTGGGGGTCTCTGTGGGTCTCTGGGGGTCTCTGGGTGGTTTGGGGGGGCTCTGTGGGGTGCCCCCTCCCCTTTAGGGCGGCTCTCACCTGAAGGTGTCACTGTGGGGTCTGGGGGCTCCTGTGCTGTCCCCCGGGCTGGGGGCTCGGAAGGCTCTGGGGTCTCTGGGGATCTCTGGGTGTCTCTGGGGGTCTCTGGGGGTCTGGGTGGTTTGGGGGTCTGTGGGATGTCCCCTCCCCATGGGCGGCTGCTCACCTGAAGGTGTCACTGTGGGGTCTGGGGGTGGTGTCACTGTGGGGTCTGGGGTCTCTGGGGGTCTCTGTGGGTCTCTGTGGGTCTCTGGGTGGTTTGGGGGGTTCTGTGGGGTGCCCCCTCCCCATGGGGCCGCTGTCACCTGAAGGTGTCACTGTGGGGTCTGGGGGCTCTCCTGGTGGGGTCTCTGGGGTCTCTGTGGTGTCTCTGGGTGTCTCTGGGTGGTTTCGGGGGTCTCTGTGGGTGTCCCCTCCCCATGGGGCCGCTGTCACCTGAAGGTGTCACTGTGGGGTCTGGGGGCTCTGGGGGGCTCTATGGGGCTCCGGAGTTCTCTGGGGGTCTCCGGAGTTCTCTGGGGGTCTCTGGGAAGCTCTGGGGCTCTCTGGGTGGTTTGGGGGGGGTCTCTGGGGTGCCCCCTCCCCTTTGGGGCCGCTCTCACCTGAAGGTGTCCCCGGTGCGGTCCCGGAAGCGCACGAACTGCTGCGGGTCCTGCTCCACCAGGTCCCCGGTGTCGAAGAAGGCGTCGCCCTCGGAGAAGACCCCGCGGAGCAGCCTCTGCTCCGACAGCTCGGGGGGCCCCGCGTAGCCCAGGAAGGGGGTCCGGGGCGTCACCGGAGCGATCAGCAGGCCCGTCTCGCCTGGGGAGGGGACGGGGTGAGGGGAGGAGGGATCCCTCTACAGGACCCCCAAACCTCTACCCATGGTTCCCACTGCTCAGCCGGGCTGGGATGGGAGGAGGTGGGATGAGGGAAGGAGGACCCCCACGGGACCCCAAACCTCTACCCATGGTCCTGCCGCTCATCCGGGCCGGGATGAGGGGTGGGATGAGGAGGAGGGTGAGGGGAGGATGAGGGGTGGGATGGGGGTTTGGGATGAGGGGAGGGACCCCCTGGGACCCCCAGACCCCTCCCCAGACCCCTCCTCTGACCCGGCCTGGGATGAGGGGTGGGATGGGGGTGGGATGAGGGAAGGACCCCCAGGACCCCCAGACCCCTCCCCACAGTCCCTCCTTTCTCACCCGGCCCAGGATGTGGGGTGGGATGAGGGGTGGGTGAGGGAAGGGACCCCCCAAACCTCTACCCACGGTCCCACCGCTCACTCAGCCTGGGATTGGGGTTGGGATGAGGGGAGGGTGAGGGGTGGGTGAGGGAAGGACCCTGGGACCCCCAGACCCCTCCCTAGGCCCCTCCTCTGACCCAGCCTGGGATTGAGGGTGGGATGAGGGGTGGGATGAGGGGTTGGATGAGGAGCTGGATGAGGGGTGGGATGAGGGGTGGGATGAGGGAAGGGACCCCCAGGACCCCCAGACCCCTCCCCAGCCCCTCCTCTGACCCGACCCGGGATGGGGGATGGGGATGAGGGGAGGGTGAGGGGTGGGATGGGGGTTTGGGATGAGGGAAGGGACCCCCAGACCCCTCCTCTGACCGGGCCCCACTCAGATGCAGCGCCTGTGCCGGGATGAGGGGTGGGATGGGGGTTTGGGATGAGGGAAGGACCCCCAGGACCCCCCAGCCCCTCCTCTGACCGGGCCCCGCTCGGATGCAGCGCCCGTGCCGGGATGGGGGGTTGGATGAGGGGTGGGATGAGGGTTTAGGGGTGAGGAGGGACCCCCAGACCCCTCCCCAGCCCCTCCTCTGACCCGGCCCGGGATGGGGGGTTGGATGAGGGGTGGGATGGGGGTTTGGGATGAGGAAGGGACCCCAGACCCCTCCCCAGCCCCTCCTCTGACCCGGCCCCGCTCGGATGCAGCGCCCGTGCCGGGATGGGGGTGGGATGAGGGGTGGGATGAGGGGTTTGGGATGAGGAAGGGGACCCCTGGGACCCCCAGACCCCTCCCCAGCCCCTCCTCTGACCGGGCCCCGCTCGGATGCAGCGCCCGTGCCGGTCCCGCTCCGGGGCTCCCGCGGCCACATCGAACCGAACGATCTCGAAGGGCGAGAAGAGCTGGGGGGAGGAGGAGGGGGCGTTTGGGGGCGTTTGGGGGAGTGTTTGGGGAGGAGGGGTTTGGGGAGGTGTTTGGGGAGGAGGAAGGGGCGTTTGGGGGAGGAGGAGGGGGCGTTTGGGGGGTGTTTGGGGGAGTGTTTGGGGAGGAGGGGGCGTTTGGGGTGGAGGGGGCGTTTGGGGAGGAGGGGTGTTTGGGGGTGTTTGGGGGGAGGGAGGGGGCGTTTGGGGGGTGTTTGGAGAGGAGGGGCGTTTGGGAGGAGGGAGGGGGCGTTTGGGGGAGGAGGGGCGTTTGGGGGCTGTTTGGGAGGAGGAGGCGTTTGGGGGTGTTTGGGGAGGAGGGGGCGTTTGGGGGGTGTTTGGGGAGGAGGGGGCGTTTGGGGGGCTGTTTGGGGAGGAGGGGCGTTTGGGGGTGTTTGGGGAGGAGGGCATTTGGGGAGGAGGAGGAGGCGTTTGGGGAGGAGGGGTGTTTGGGGGAGGAGGAGGGGGTGTTTGGGGGGGTGTTTGGGGGAGGAGGGGGCGTTTGGGGGGTGTTTGGGGAGGAGGGGCGTTTGGGGGGTGTTTGGGGAGGAGGGGCGTTTGGGGGGTGTTTGGGGAGGAGAGGCGTCAGACCCCCGGGAGAGGTATGGGGGGTGTGGGGGGGGTTTGGACACGGCCAGGGTGGGTGGGGGTCCCACTCGGGATGGACAGAGGGACCCCCAGGATGGGCAGAGGGACCCCCAGGATGGACAGAGGGACCCCCAGGATGGACACAGGGACCCCCAGATGGACACAGGGACCCCCAGGACAGACAGAGGGACCACCAGGATGGACAGAGGGACCCCCAGGATGGACACAGGGACCCCCAGGATGGACAGAGGGACCCCCAGGATGGACATGAGGACCCCAGCATGGACAGAGGGACCCCAGATGGACACAGGGACCCCCAGGATGGACAGAGGGACCCCCAGGATGGACACAGGGACCCCCAGAATGGACAGAGGGACCCCAAGGATGGACAGAGGGACCCCCAGGATGGACACAGAGACCCCCAGGACAGACAGAGGGACCCCCAGCATGGACAGAGGGACCCCCAGATGGACACAGGGACCCCCAGGATGGACAGAGGGACCCCCAGGATGGACATGGGACCCCCAGATGGACACAGGGACCCCCAGGATGGACATGGGACCCCCAGGAGAGACAGAGGGACCCCCAGGATGGACAGGGGTGACGCCCAGGACAGACAGAGGGACCCCCAGATGGACACAGGGACCCCCAGGAGGGACAGAGGGACCCCCAGGATGGACAGGGGGACCCCCAGATGGACACAGGGACCCCAGGAGGACAGAGGGACCCCAGGAGGGACAGAGGGACCCCAGGATGGACAGAGGACCCCCAGATGGACATGAGACCCCAGGATGGACAGAGGACCCCAGGATGGACAGAGGACCCCAGGACAGGCAGGGGGGACTCCCCAGATGGACAGAGGACCCCAGGATGGACAGAGGGACCCCAGATGGACAGAGGGACCCCCAGGAGGGACAGAGGGACCCCCAGGATGGACAGAGGGACCCCCAGATGGACATGAGACCCCCAGGATGGACAGAGGGACCCCCAGGATGGACAGAGGGACCCCCAGGATGGACAGAGGGATCCCCAGGACAGACAGAGGGACCCCCAGGATGGACACAGGGACCCCCAGGATGGGCAGAGGGACCCCCAGGATGAACAGAGGGACCCCCAGATGGACAGAGGGACCCCCAGGATGGACATAGGACCCCAGGATGGAAAAAGGACCCCAGATGGACACAGGGACCCCAGGATGGACAGAGGACCCCAGGATGGACACAGGGACCCCAGATGGACAGAGGGACCCCAGGATGGACATAGGGACCCCCAGGATGGACATGGGACCCCCAGAATGGACACAGGGACCCCCAGGATGGGCAGAGGGACCCCCAGGATGGACAGAGGGACCCCCAGATGGACACAGGGACCCCCAGGATGGACAGGGGTGACCCCCAGGATGGACAGAGGGACCCCCAGGATGGACACAGGGACCCCCAGGATGGACAGAGGGACCCCCAGGATGGACAGAGGGACCCCCAGGATGGACACAGGGACCCCCAGGATGGACAGAGGGACCCCCAGGATGGACAGAGGGACCCCCAGGACAGACAGAGGGACCCCCAGGATGGACATGGGACCCCCAGGACAGCCAGAGGTGACCCCAGGATGGACACAGGGACCCCCAGGATGGACATGGGACCCCCAGGATGGACAGAGGGACCCCCAGGATGGACACAGGGACCCCAGGATGGACACAGGGACCCCAGGATGGACAGAGGACCCTCAGGATGGAAAAAGGACCCCCAGGACAGACAGAGGACCCCCAGGATGGACAGAGGGACCCCCAGGACAGCCAGGGGTGACCCCCAGGATGGACATGGGACCCCCAGGACAGACAGAGGGACCCCCAGATGGACACAGGGACCCCCAGATGGACAGAGGGACCCCCAAATGGACAGAGGGACCCCCAGGATGGACACAGGGACCCCCAGATGGACATGGGACCCCCAGGACAGACAGAGGACCCCAGGATGAACAGAGGACCCCAGAGATGGACATAGGACCCCAGAGATGGACAGAGAGGACCCCCAAATGGACAGAAGAGAGACCCCAGAATGAACATAGGACCCCAGAGATGAACAGAGGGACCCCAGAGATGGACACAGAGACCCCCAGATGGACACAGGAGACCCCCAGGACAGGACAGAGAGACCCCAGGATGAACAGAAGGACCCCAGAGATGGACATAGAGACCCCAGAATGGACATAGGACCCCAGAGATGGACACAGAGACCCCAGGATGGACAGAGGGACCCCCAGGATGGGCATGGGACCCCCAGGATGGACAGAGGGACCCCCAGATGGACAGAGGGACCCCCAGGACAGAGAGAGGGACCCCCAGGATGGACACAGGGACCCCCAGGATGGACATGGGACCCCCAGGATGGACAGAGGGACCCCCAGGATGGACACAGGGACCCCAGGATGGACAGAAAGGACCCCAGGATGAGCACAGGGACCCCCAGATGGACACAGGGACCCCCAGGATGGACAGAGGGACCCCCAGATGGACACAGGGACCCCCAGGATGGACATGGGACCCTCCAGGACCCCCAGGATGGACAGAGGGCCCCCAGGACAGCCAGGTGTGACCCCCAGGATGGGTCTGGGACCCCCAGGACAGCCAGGGGTGACCCCCAGGACAGCCAGGGGTGACCCCCAGGACAGCCAGGGGTGACCCCAGGACAGCCAGGGGTGACCCCCAGGTGGACACAGAGACCCCCAGGATGGACAGAGGGACCCCCAGGATGGACTCAGAGACCCCCAGGACAGCCAGGTGTGACCCCCAGGATGGACAGAGGGACCCCCAGGATGGACACAGGGACCCCCAGGACAGCCAGGTGTGACCCCCAGGACAGCCAGGTGTGACCCCCAGGATGGACAGAGGGACCCCCAGGATGGACAGAGGGACCCCCAGATGGACAGAGGGACCCCCAGGACAGCCAGGGGTGACCCCCAGGACAGACAAAGGGACCCCCAGGATGGACATGGGACCCCCAGGATGGACAGAGGGACCCCCAGGATGGACAGAGGACCCCCAGGACAGACAGGGGTGACCCCAGGACAGCCAGGGGTGACCCCCAGGATGGACAGAGGGACCCCCAGGACAGCCAGGGGTGACCCCCAGGATGGACATGGGACCCCCAGGACAGCCAGGGGTG
The DNA here is from genome assembly GCF_022539395.1 of Myiozetetes cayanensis. Lineage (NCBI taxonomy): Eukaryota > Metazoa > Chordata > Aves > Passeriformes > Tyrannidae > Myiozetetes > Myiozetetes cayanensis. The sequence continues at coordinate 10,754 of NW_026088284.1, forward strand.
ACCCCCAGGACAGCCAGGGGTGACCCCCAGATGGACACAGGGACGCCCAGGACAGCCAGGGGTGACCCCAGGACAGCCAGGGGTGACCCCCATGATGGACATGGGACCCCCAGGACAGCCAGGGGTGACCCCCAGGATGGGTCTGGGACCCCCAGGACAGCCAGGGGAGACCCCCAGGACAGCCAGGTGTGCCCCCCCCCATCCCATCCCCCTGCCCTCACCTTGTAGATGGCGCTGGCCCTGCCCATGGCTCCGGGGGTGCCGGTGTAGTTGAAGAGGGTGACGTTGCCCTCGCTCAGCCCGTGGGTCTCCACGATCCTCCACGGGCCGAGCGCCCTGGAAGCTCCTCCAGACGTCGGGCCGGAGCCCCGAGCCCACGGCCAGGCGGAGCCCGTGCTGCCGCTCCCCGGGGCGCTGCGGGACCACCAGCAACTCCTCAAAATCTGAGGAACCCCCCGAAATCTGGGGGGGTCAAAGAACCCACCCCCAGCTCCAAAGAATCCACCCCCACCTCCAAGAACCCCCCGTGCTGCCGCTCCCCGGGGCTCTGCGGGACCACCCACACCTCTGGGGGACCCCCCAAAATCTGGGGGTCCAAAGAACCCCCTCGACCCCAAAGAACCCACCCCCACCTTCAAAAAATCCACCCCCGGCTCCAAAGAACCCCCGTGCTGCCGCTCCCGGGGCTCTGCGGGACCACCCACACCTCTGGGGACCCCAAAATCTGGGGCCAAGAACCCCCTCGACCCCAAAGAGCCCACCCCCACCTTCAAAAAATCCACCCCCGGCTCCAAAGAGCCCCCTGTGCTGCCGCTCCAGGGGCTCTGCGGGACCACCCACACCTCTGGGGACCCCGAAATCTGGGGTCCAAAAGACCACCCCCGGCTCCAAAGAACCCCCAGTGCCGCTCCCGGGGCTGTGGGACCACCGGGACCTCCCCAAAATCTGAGGGACCCCCCGAAACTGGGGGGCCAAAGAACCCACCCCAACACCACTTCCCGGGGTGCTGAGGGACCACCAGTACCACTGGAGGACCCCTCGAAATCTGAGGGGTCCAAAGGACCCACCCCGGCTCCAAAACCCACCCCGGCTCCAAAGAACCCCCCCGTGCTGCGCTCCGGGGCTGCGGGACCACCAGCAACTCCCCAAAATCTGGGGGCCAAAGAACCCACCCCACCTCCAAAGAACCCACCCTGGCTCCAAAAAATCCACCCCCGGTTCCAAAGAACCCACCCTCGACCCAAAGACCCACCCCCACCTTCAAAATCCACCCCCGGCCTCAAGAGCCCCCAGTGCGCTCCCGGGGTGCTGCGGGACCACCGGGACCTCCCCAAAATCTGGGGGGGCCAAAGAACCCACCTCCACCTCCAAAAAATCCACCCCCGGCTCCAAAGAACCCCCCCCTGGCTCCAAAGACCCCCCCCAGTGCCGCTCCCCGGGGCGCTGCGGGACCACCGGCACCTCTGGGGGACACCCCAAAATCTGGGGGGGCCAAAGAACCCACCCCTGGCTCCAAAGAACCCCCCCGTGCTGCCGCTCCCCGGGGCGCTGCGGGACCACCAACAACTCCCCAAAATCTGGGGGGCCAAAGAACCCACCCCCGGCTCCAAAGAACCCACCCCTGGTTCCAAAGAGCCCCCAGCTCCAAAAACCCACCCCCGGCTCCAAGAGCCCCGGGGCGCTGCAGGACCCCGGCACCTCCCCAAAATCTGGGGCCAAAGAACTCCACCCTCGACCCCAAAGACCACCTCCACCTCCAAAAATCCACCCCGGCTCCAGAACCCCCAGTGCTGCTCCCGGGCGCTGCGGGACCACCGGCACCTCCCCAAAATCTGGGGGCAAGGAACCCACCCCCGGCTCCAAAGAAACCCCCAGCTCCAAAGAAACCCCCCAGCTCCAAAGAACCCCCAGTGCCGCCGCTCACGGGGCCTGCTGGGACCACCAACAACTCCCAAAATCTGGGGGACCCCCCGAAAACTGGGGGGCCAAAGAACCGCCCCCCGGCTTCAAAGAACCCCCCGTGCTGCCGCTCCCGGGCGCTGAGGGACCACCCACACCTCTGGGGACCCCCGAAACTGGGGGGCCAAAGGACTACCCCAGGCTCCAAGGACCCACCCCTGGCTCAAGGAGCCCCCCAGTGCCGCTCCCGGGCGCTGCGGGACCACCGGCACCTCTGGGGGACCCCTCGAAATCTGGGGGCCAAGAGCCCACCCCAGCTCCAAAGAGCCCCCAGTGCCGCTCCCGGGGCGCTGCGGGACCACCGGCACCTCCCCAAAATCTGGGGGCCAAAGAACCCACCCTCGACCCCCAAAGAACCCACCCCCACCTTCAAAAAATCCACCCCCGGCTCCAAGGAGCCCTCCCGTGCTGCCGCTCCTGGGCGCTGGGACCACCAGCACCTCTGGGGACCCGAAACTGGGGGCCAAAGACCCACCCCAGCTCAAAGGACCCATCCCCAGCCCCAAAAAGCCCACTCCAAAGAACCCCCCGTGCTGCCGCTCCCCGGGGCGCTGAGGGACCACCCACAACTCCCCAAAATCTGGGGGGGCCAAAGAACCCACCTCCACCTCCAAAAAATCCACCCCCGGCTCCAAAGAACCCCCCCTGGCTCCAAAGAACCCACCCCTGCTCCAAGAACCGCCCCAGAACCAAAAAGCCCACCCCTGGCTCCAAGAAGCCCGGGGTGCTGCCGCTCCCAGGGTGCTGCGTGAGACCACCGGCACCTCCCAAAATCTGGGGGACCCCCTGAAATCTGGGGGCCAAAGAGCCCACCCCCAGCTCCAAAGAACCCACCCCCGGCTCCAAAGAACCCACCCCCACCTCCAAAAGCCCCCCGTGCTGCCGCTCCCGGGCGCTGAGGGACCACCAGCGACTCCCAAAATCTGGGGGCCAAAGAACCCACCCTCGACCCCAAAGAACCCACCCCCGGCTCCAAAAAACCCCACCAGTGCCACTCCCCAGGGCACTGCGGGACCACCGGCACCTCCCCAAAATCTGGGGGGTCCAAAGAACCCCCCCCCAGCTCCAAAGAACCCACCCCAGCTCCAAAAAACCCACTCCAAAGAACCCCCCGTGCTGCCGCTCCCCGGGGCGCTGCGGGACCACCAACAACTCCCCAAAATCTGGGGGGTCCAAAGAACCCACCCCCGGCTCCAAAGAACCCCGGGGTGTTGTGGGACCACCCGCACCTCTGGGGGACCCCCCGAAACTGGGGGGCCAAAGAACCCCCCCACTGCCGCTCCCTGGGGCGCTGCGGGACCACCAACACCTCCCCAAAATCTGGGGGGCCAAAGAACCCAACCCCTGGTTCCAAAGAACCCACCCCAGCTCCAAAGAACCCCCCCAGTGCCGCTCCCCAGGGCGCTGCAGGACCACCGGCGCCTCCCCAAAATCTGGGGGGCCAAAGAGCCCACCCTCGACCCTCAAGAACCCACCCCCAGCTCCAAAACCCTCCAAAGACCCCCGTGCTGCCGCTCCCGGGGTGCTGCGGACCACCGGCACCTCCCCAAAATCTGAGGAACCCCCGAGAACTGGGGGTCCTAAGAACCCACCTCCCAGCTCCAAAGACCCCCCCGTGCTGCCGCTCCCCGGGGTGCTGCGGGACCACCGGCACCTCCCCCAAAATCTGAGGGGGCCAAAGATCCCACCCTCGGCCCCAAAGAACCCCCCAGCTCCAAAGAGCACCCCCCGGCTCCAAAGAACCCCCTGTGCTGCGGGACCACCGGCACCTCCCCAAAATCTGGGGGGTCCAAAGAACCCAACCCCACCTCCAAAGAACCCACCCCCCAGCTCCAAAGATCCCCCTAGTTCCAAAAACCCACCCCTGGCTCCAAAACCCACCCCAGCTCCAAGGAACCCCCTCAGCTCCAAAGAACCCCGGGGTGCTGCGGGACCACCGGCACCTCCCCAAAATCTGGGGGACCTCCTGAAATCTGGGGGTCCAAAGAACCCACCCCCGCCTCCAAAGAACCCATCCCCGGCTCCAAGGAACCCCCCGTGCTGCCGCTCCCCGGGGCGCTGCAGGACCACCGGCACCTCCCCAAAATCTGGGGGGGCCAAAGAACCCACCCCAACACCGCTCCCCGGGGCGCTGCGGGACCACTGGCATTCCCCAAAATCTGGGGGGGCCAAAGAACCCACCCCCTGCTCCAAAGAACCCCCTGGCTCCAAAAACCCCACCCCCAGCTCCAAAGACCCCACCAGTGCCACTCCCCAGGGCGCTGCGAGACCACCGGCACTCTCCCAAAATCTGGGGGTCCAAAGAACCCCCGGCTCCAAAGAACCCCCAGTGCCGCTCCCCGGGCGCTGCTGGACCACCCGCACCTCTGGGGACCCCCGAAATCTGGGGGTCCAAAGAGCCCACCCCGGCTCCAAAAACCCACCCCGGCTCCAAAGAACCCCCAGTGCCGCTCCCGGGGCGCTGCGGGACCACCGGCACCTCCCCAAAATCTGGGGGGTCCAAAGAACCCACCCCCGGCTCGAAAGAACCCCCCCAGCTCCAAAAAACCCTGGGGCGCTGCGGGACCACCAGTACCTCCCCAAAATCCGGGGTCCAAAGAACCCACCCCGGCTCCAAAAACCCACTCCAAGGAGCCCCCAGTGCCGCTCCCGGGGCGCTGCGGGACCACCGGCACCTCTGGGGACCCCTCAAAATCTGGGGGTCCAAAGAACCCACCCTCGACCCCAAAGAACCCCACCCAGCTCCAAGAACCCCCCGTGCTGCCGCTCCGGGGTGCTGCGGGACCACCGGCACCTCCCCAAAATCTGGGGGTCCAAAGAACCCACCCCCAGCTCCAAGAACCCCCACTGCCGCTCCCCGGGCGCTGAGGACCACCCGCACCTCTGGGGACCCCC
>NW_026088285.1:0-137343 GCF_022539395.1 Myiozetetes cayanensis
GCCAATCGCGGCGCGGGTGGGACAACGCCCGGGGGTTAAGGGAGGGAGTGGGCGGGGTTAAGGAATGGAGGGCGGGTTAAGGAAGGGGCGGGTTAAAGGAGGGAGATGGTGGGGCTAAGGAAGGGGCGTGGTTAAGGAGTGAGGGGCGGGGTTAACGGAACGAGGGGGCGGGGCCAGGGTGGCGGTGAGTTACAGGGTCCTAGTGCGAGCCCCCAAAGTTCCCCACCGTGTTCCCCTGCCTCCAATTGGGGTCCCAGTGCCCCCACCCTCGGATCCCAGTGCTCATCAAACCCCACGCTGTCCCCTTGGCCCCACTGACTCCCTCCTGGTCCCTGCATGCCCCAAACCCGGGTCCCAGTGCCCATCAACACCCCACACTGTCCCCTGGCCCCACTGACTCCCTCCTGGGTCCCCGTGCCCATCACACCCCACACCATCCCCTCAAACCCCTCCAGCTCCCATTGCTGCCTCCCCAAGTTCTTGGTGCCCCCCTGACCCCTGGATCCCTCGCTGGACTCCCCACCCCGACCCCTGACCTTGTGGCGGGTGAGGGCCCTCACGATGAGGGGGCACACCATCCCCCTCAGACTCCCCAGGTTCTTGGTGCCCCCTGACCCCGGGTTTCCCTTGCTGACCTCCCTGACCTTGGCAGGTGAGGGCCTCCACGATGAGGGGCACACCATCCCCCTAGACCCCTAGGTTCTGGTGCCCCCTGACCTTGTGGGGGTAGAGGGCTCCCACGATGAGGGGGCACACCATCCCCTCAGACCCCCAGTTCTGGTACCCCTGATCCCCCCTTGCTGACCCCCCAGACCTTGTGGCGGGTGAGGGCTTCACGATGAGGGGGCACACCATCCCCCTCAGACCCCCCAAGGTTCTGGTGCCCCTGACCTTGTGGTGGGTGAGGGTCTCACGATGAGGGCACACCATCCCCTCAGACCCCAGGTTCTGGTGCCCCCTGACCTTGTGGCGGGTGAGGGCCCCCACGATGAGGGGGGCACACCATCCCCGACAGGGTCCCCACGCCGTTGGAGAGCCCCCATGAGGACGCTGGGCGTAGCGGGGGGCGGCTGTCCAGGTGGTTCACGTTGAACCCTGAGGGGTCCGGGGTTGGGGTTGGGGGTCAGGATGCACCTCCCACGTGTGTGGCCCTCCTCCCCTCCCCTCGCCCCCTGTGCCCCTCCCACGGCGCCCACCGGAGATGGCGAAGCCGCTGAAGCCCACGGCGAGCACCAGGAAGGAGATGGCGACGGCGCGGGAGTGCGAGTAGCCGACCACCAGCAGCAGCGTGGCCTCCATGCCAAACCCTGGGGAGGGCGGGGAGGGGTCGCCCCAGACACCCCTCGGCCCCTGGGACCCCGGGAGAGCTCCTGGGGTGTCCCCTCTTCCCACCCAAACCCGGGCCTTCCCCCCACTCACTGTCCCCCTTTTTGTCCTCCTCAAATCGCTTCTCCCCGTCCCTTTGGGTCCTTCTTGTGTGCCACCCATCACCCCCTCCTGTCCTCCCTGCATCCCCTCCCTGTCCCCCTGTATCCCTCTCCCTGTCCCCCTGTGTCCCCCTCCCTGCATCCCCCTCCCTGTCCCCCTGTGTCCCCTCCCTGCACCCTCTCCCTCCTGTCCCCCCAGGTCGCCCTCCCTGCCCCATATCCCCCTCCCTGTTCCCTCTGGCCCCCAGGTCACCCTCCCTGCCCCCATATCCTCTCTCCTGTCCCCCTGTGTCCCCCTCCTTCATCCCCTCCCTGTCCCCCTGCATTCCCCTCCTGTCCCCCCAGGTCACCCTCCCTACCCCCATATCCCCCTCCTGTTCCCCCTGGGCTCTCAGGTCACCCTCCCTGCCCCCATATCCCCTCCTGTCCCCCCTGCATCCCCCTCCCTGCATCCCCCTCCCTGTCCCCCAGGTCGCCCTCCCTGCCCCCCATATCCTCTCCCTGTCCCCCCTGTCCCCTCAGGTCACCCTCCCTGCCCCCATATCCCCTCCCTGTTCCCTCCTTGTGTCCCCCTCCCTGCATCCCCCTCCCTGTCCCCCCAGGTCGCCCTCCCTGCCCCCACATCCCTCTCCCTGTTCCCCCTGTGTCCCCCTCCCTTCATCCCCTCCCTGTCCCCTCTGCATCCCCTCCTGTCCCCCAGGTCGCCCTCCCTGCCCCCATATCCCCCTCCCTGTCCCCCTGTCCCCTCAGGTCGCCCTCCCTGCCCCCATATCCCTCTCCCTGTCCCCCAGGTCGCCCTCCCTGCCCCCATATCCCCCTCCTGACCCCCCACCTCACCTGTCCCCTTCCTCACCCCTAAACCCCCAATTCTGTCCCACCCCCTCACCGCCGCAGTTCATCATCTTCCTGACGTTGGTGGTCGACATGAGCCCCCGGGAGCGCAGGAAGTCGGCGATTTGGCCGCCGATGGGCACCACGATCGTCATCACCAGGTGGGGCAGCGCCGACAGCAGCCCCACCTGCCCCGGGGCCGTCAGTGGGGTCCTGTCCCTGGGGAGGGTTTTAGGGGGTTTTGGGGGTTTTGGGGTCCAACCTGCTGATCTCGAAGCCAAAGACCTCCTCGAAGTAGGCGGGCTGGCTGATGAGCAGCAGGTAGAAGGTCCAGCTGCGGCAGAAGTTGGCCACGATGATGGCGTAGACGGGCATGGAGGTGAAGAACTGGCGCCAGGGGTGGCCATCTGGGCAAAGGAGGGGGTGGGAGGCACTGTGACCTTCTGACCCCAGAGCTGCCCTCGACAGGAACCCCCCAACCTCCTGACCCCAACAGGACCCTAGACCCCAAAACCTCCTGACCCCAACAGGACCCCGGACCCCAAAACCTCCTGACCCCAACAGGTCCCAGACCCCAAAACCTCCTGACCCCACGACGACCCCAACAGGACCCCCACCCCCCAACCTCCTGACCCCAACAGGCTCCAGACCCCCATCTCCTGACCCCAGCAACGACCCCAACAGGACCCAGACCCCCAACCTCCTGACCCCACACAGGCCCTGGAACCCCCAATCTCCTGACCCCAACAGGCCCTGGACCCCAAAACCTCCTGACCCCAACAGGATCCAGACCCCCAACCTCCTGACCCCACAATGACCCCAACAGGACCCTGGACCCCCAAAACCTCCTGACCCCACAACGACCCCAGACCCCCCAACCTCCTGACCCCAACAAGACCCAGACCCCCCAACCTCCTGACCCCAGCAAGCCCCGGAGCCCCCAACCTCCTGACCCCAACAGGACCCGGACCCCAAAACCTCCTGACCCCACAACGATCCCAACAGGACCCTGAGCCCCCAACCTCCTGACCCCACAACAACCCCAGACCCCCAACCTCCTGACCCCAAAAGGCCCCGGACCCCCCACCCTCCTGACCCCAACAGGACCCCAAACCCCCAACCTCCTGACCCCAACAGGACCCCAAACCCCCAACCTCCTGAACCCCAACAGGCCCTGCCCCCACCCTCCTGACCCCACAGTGACCCCAACAGGCCCCAGACCCCCAACCATCCCCACCGTGACCTCCTGCCCCCACAATTACCCCTACACGCCCACCAACACTGGGTTGGTGCTCCCTGACCCCCAGTGCCCCCAGTGCCCCCAGTGCCCACTAGCAGCGGGTTGCTGCCCCTGACCCCTCAGTGCCCCCAGTGCCCCCCAGTGCCCACCAGCAGCGGGTTGGTGCCCCCAAATGCCCCCCAGTGCCCCCAGTGCCCCCCAGTGCCCCCTGACCCCCCAGTGCCCCCCAGTGCCCACCAGCAGCGGGTTGGTGCCCCCTGACCCCCAGTGCCCCCAGTGCCCTCCCAGTGCCCCCAGTGCCCACCACAGCAGGGATTGGGTGCCCCTGACCCCCCAGTGCCCCCAGTGCCCCCCCAGTGCCCACCAGCGCTGGGTTGGTGCCCCCAGTGCCCCCAAATGCCCCCCAGTGCCCTCCCAGTGCTCTCCCAGTGCCCACCAGCAGGGGTTGGTGCCCCTGACCCCCCATGTGCCTCCCAGTGCCCCCAGTGTCCCCCAAGTGCCCCCAGTGCCCCCCAGTGCCTCCTAGTGCCCACCAGCAGGGATTGGTGCCCCAGTGCCTCCCAGTGCCCCCCCAGTGCCCTCCCAGTGCCCACCAGCAGGATTGGTGCCCCTGACCCCCAGTGCCCCCAGTGCCCTCCCAGTGCCCTCCCAGTGCCCCCAGTGCCCACCAGCAGGGGATTGGTGCCCACGCTCTCCCCGATGCTCTCCTCGATGTACTTGCGCTCCTCAGGGGGTGATGGTGGGGTGCTGGGCGGGGCTCTCGTGAGGACACCAGCACCCAAAACATGTACCAGCACACCCCAAAACTGCCTGGGGAGCAGGGAGGGGGTGCTGGGGTTGGGAGTAGCTCACAGGGCAGGACACCAGCACCCAAAACATGAACCAGCACACCCCAAAACTGCCTGGGGAGCACAGGGAGGGTGGGGAGGAGTGCTGGGGTTGGAGGTGCTCCAGGAGTAGGACACCAGCACCCCAAACATGTACCAGCACACCCCAAAACTGCCTGGGGGAGGGTGGGGAGGGGTGCTGGGGTTGGGGTGCTCGCAGGGTAGGACACCAGCACCCAAAACATGAACCAGCACACCCCAAAACTGGCCTGGGGAGCACAGGGGGTTGGGAAGGGTGCTGGGGCTGGGGGTGCTCACAGGGTAGGACACCAGCACCCAAAACATGGACCAGCACACCCCAAAACTGCCTGGGGGAGCACAGGGGGTTGGGGGAAGGGTCAGGGTGCTAGGGCTGGGGGTGCTCTACAGGGTAGGACACCAGCACCCAAAACATGGACCAGCACACCCCAAAATTACCTCTGGGGAGCACGGGGTGGAGTTGGGAGGGGGTGCTGGGGTTGGGGATGCTCACAGGGTAGGACACCAGCACCCAAACATGGACCAGCACACCCCAAAACTGCCTGGGGAGCACAGGGGGGTCAGGGAGGGGGTGCTGGGGCTGGGGGTGCTCACAGGGTAGGACACCAGCACCCAAAACATGCACCAGCACACCCCAAAGCTGCCTGGGGAGCACAGGGTGGAGTGGGGAGGGGTGCTGGGGTTGGGAGTGCTCACAGGGTAGGACACCAGCACCCAAAACATGAACCAGCACACCCCAAAACTGCCTGGGGAGCACAGGGTGGGTGGGGTTGGGGGTGCTCACAGGGTGCTCACAGGGCAGGACACACCAGCACCCAAAACATGAACCAGCACACCCCAAAATCACCCTGGGGGAGCACAGGGAGGGTAGGGAGGGGGTGCTGGGGCTGGGGGTGCTCACAGGGTGGCAGGACACCACACCAAAACATGTACCAGCACACCCCAAAACTGCCTGGGGAGAGGTGGGGAGGGTGCTGGGGTTGGGGGTGACTCACAGGGTAGGACACCAGCACCCCAAAACATGGACTAGCACACCCCAAAACTGCCTGGGGGAACAGGGAGAGGGGGGTGCTGGGGTTGAGTGCTCACAGGGTAGGACACCAGCACCCAAAACATGAACCAGCACACCCCAAAACTGCCTGGGGGAGCACAGGGTGGGTGGGAGGGGTCAGGGCAGGTGCTGGGGTGGGGTGCTCTCACAGGGGTGCTGGTAGGACATCAGCACCCAAAACATGAGACCAGCACACCCCAAAACTGCCTGGGGGAGGGTGGGGAAGGTAGGGAGGGTGCTGGGGCTGGGGGTGCTCTACAGGGTAGGACACCAGCACCCAAAACATGGACCAGCACACCCCAAAACTGCCTGGGGAGGGCGGGGAGGGTCAGGGCAGGGGTGCTGGGGTTGGGGTGCTCACAGGGCAGGACACCAGCACCCAAAGCGTGGCACCAGCACACCCCAAAACTGCCTGGGGAGCAGGGGAGGGCGTGGGAGGGGGGTGTTGGGGCCGAGGACAGCACGAGGGCAGTAGGCACAACACCAGCACCCAAACATGGACCAGCACACCCCAAAACTGCCTGGGGGAGCACAGGGGGGTCAGGGTGCTGGGGCTGAGTGCTGGTAGACATCAGCATGCAAAAACATGAACCAGCACACCCCAGAACTGCCTGGGGGAGCACAGGGAGGGGGTGCTGGGGCTGGGGTGCTCACAGGCAGGACACCAGCACCCAAAACATGGACCAGCACACCCCAAACTGCCTGGGGAGGGTGGGGAGGGTCAGGGCAGGGGTGCTAGCTGGGGTGCTCACAGGGTAGGACACCAGCACCTAAACGGGCACCAGCACACCCCAAAACTGCCTGGGGAGCACAGGGGGAGGGTGGGTGGGGTCAGGGCAGGGTGCTGGGGTTGGGGTGCTCAGGGTAGGACACCAGCACCCAAAACATGACCAGCACACCCCAAAATCACCCTGGGGAAGGAGGGCATGGGGTGGGGATGGGGGTTTGGGGAGGGGGTCCCAGGGGTGGGGGTCTCACCGTAGACGTAAAAGACGGAGCTCCAGCCCGTGTACTGCACCAGCACCCCGGCCAGGGGCATGGCCACCACCGCCCCTGCATAGGACCCTGCGCCAGGGGGGGGTCATCAGGGCTGGCACCCCCCAGAGACCCCCCCAAACCCACGCCCGAGCCCCCCAGGGAACCCCAATCCTGTGAGGACCCCTGGGGTGGGGGTGTGTGTGTGGGGGGTGGTCCCTCCCTGCAGCCCCTCCATCCCCCAGGGACCCCCCCCCAAAACCCAGGGTGATCCTCCCCCACCCTGCAGCGTCCTGTCCCGGCTTTGGGGGGTCCCTGTGCCTCCCCCTCCCCAAATTTCCTCCCCCCACCCCCCATACCGCAGAAGGCCGTGGTCGCCAGGCGGCTCCGCTCCAGGGGAGGGGCCCATTTGCTCCAGATGCCGTGGCAGGCCGGGTACGTCACGCCCTGGGAGGGGGAGGGCGTGGGGAGGGGGTCAGGGAGGGCCACACCCACCTCAGGGAACCGGCCACGCCCTGCCACGCCCTGCCCCGCCCTACAGGAACCAGCCCCACCCCAGGGGAACTGGCCCCACCCTGCCACGCCCTGCCACGCCCCAGGCGGGACCACCAATGGGAGCTCAGCACCAAACCTACACCTCCCAGCCCCACCGGCCAATGGGAGCACAGCAGTGGCCACACCCTGGCCTGCCAGCCAATGGGAGCACAGTAATGGCACCACCTTGCTCTTTAAGCCAATGGGAGCACAGTAGTGCCACACCCTGCCCTGTCAGCCAATGGGAGCACAGCAGTGGCCACGCCCTGGCCTATCAGCCAATGGGAACACAGCAGTGGCCACACCCTGGTCTATCAGCCAATGGGAACACAGCAGTGAGCATGCCCTGCCCTATCAACCAATGGGAGCACAGCAGTGGCCACACCCTGGCCTATCAGCCAATGGGAGCACAGCAGTGGCCACACCCTGCTCTAGCAGCCAATGGGAGCACAGCAGTGGCCACGCCCTGGCCTGTCAACCAATGGGAACACAGCAGTGCCACACCCTGCCCTATCAGCCAATGGCAGTGCAGTAGTGGCCACGCCCTGCCCTATCAGCCAATGAGAGAACAGTAGTGGCACCACTTTGCTCTATCAGCCAATGAGAGCACAGTAGTGCCACACCCTGCCCAATCAGCCAATGGGAGTACAGCAGTGGCCACACCCTGCTCTAGCAGCCAATGGGAGCACAGCAGTGGCCACGCCCTGCCCTATCAGCCAATGGCAGTGCAGCAGTGCCCCCAACCCCGCTCCACTAGCCAATCAACACCGGTTCCACCCCCTCAACCAATCAGCGCTGTCCCCCACCCGCGTAATTAACCAACCAGAATCAGCCCCACCCACCCCGCCAGCCAATGAGCATTGGCCCCACCCCTGAATTAATTACCCACCTCCAGCCACGCCCCCCCCTCGTTACCTCCACGAGCCCCTGCATGACCCTGACGGCGATGACGCAGCCGACGTGCGTGCGGGCGGCCGAGGGGATCAGCATGTTCAGCACCGACGTGGACACGATGGCCAGGCCGAACACCCTGGGGGTGGGGGGGACACACAGGGGGTGAGGGGGACCCCCTGACACCCCCTCCACCCCCCTGCTGGCCCCATCTCCCCCGGACCTGTTGGCGGCGAATTTCTGGGCGATGAAGCCCCCCGGGATCTGGGTGACGATGTAGCCCCAGAAGAAGGAGCCGTGGATCATCCCCACCGTCTCGGGGTCCCAGTTGAACTGGGCGCGCTGGTGGAGGGGAGGAGGGGGGGGTCAGGAGCACTTGGGCAGGGCCTTGGACCTGCCTCTGTGCCCAGGGGACCCCCGAGTCCTTCAGGCATCGCCTCCCTCCCTGTTAAACCCCCAGCCCTCCTGCCCCTCCTGGGTCCCTGTGCCTGCTCAGAGCTGTCTGTGGGACCCCTGACCCCACACCTGTCCATGACCCTGCTGACCTCATACCTGCCTGGGGGCTTCACTGACCCCATCCCTGCCTGGGGGCTTCATTGATCCCATCCCTGCCTGGGGGACCTCATTGACCCCATCCCTGCCTGGGGGCTTCACTGACCCCATCCCTGCCTGGGGGCTTCATTGACCCCATCCCTGCCTGGGGGCCCTGCTGATCTCATTGACCCCATCCCTGCCTGGGGGCCTCATTGACCCCATCCCTGCCTGGGGGCCCTGCTGATCCCCTTGACCCTGTATCTGTCCAGGACCCCATTGACCCCACACCTGCCCACGACCCTGCTGACCTCATACCTGCCTGGGGGCTTCACTGACCTCATCCCTGCCCACGACCCCATTGACCCCATACCTGGCCGGGGGCCCCGTTGACCATGCTGACCACGGCCCCATTGACCCCATACCTGCCCAGGGGCCCCGTTGACCATGCTGACCATGGCCCCATTGACCCCATACCTGTCCGGGGGCCCCATTGACCATGCTGACCACGGCCCCATTGACCCCATCCCTGCCCCTGACCCCCTTGACCCCGTACCTGGCCGGGGGCCCCGTTGACCATGCTGACCACGGCCCCATTGACCCCATACCTGCCCACGACCCCATTGACCCCATACCTGCCCGGGGGCCCCATTGACCATGCTGACCACGGCCCCATTGACCCCATACCTGCCCCTGACCCCTATGGCCCGCGCCTGGGCCGGGGGCCAGGTGACCATGCTGGCCACGACCCCTGTGACCCCATACCTGCCCCTGACCCCATTGACCCCATACCTGCCCCATTGACCCCCTCCCTGCCCATTGACCCCATTGACCCCATACCTGGCGGGGCCTCGTTGGCTCATGCTGACCACGGCCCCATTGACCCCACACCTGCCCATGACCCTGCTGACCCCATACCTACCCCATTGACCCCCTCCCTGCCCATTGACCCCATTGACCCCATACCTGGCCGGGGGCCCCGTTGACCATGCTGACCACGGCCCCATTGACCCCATACCTACCCATTGACCCCATTGACCCCATACCTGCCCCTGACCCCGTACCTGCCCGGGGGCCCCGTTGACCATGCTGACCACGACCCCATTGACCCGTACCTGCCCAGGAGCCCCGTTGACCATGCTGACCACGGCCACGCCCAGGTTGCAGCGGATGCCGAAGCTGATGCAGAAGCCGATGCCGCAGAGGACGGCGATGCCGTAGCGCCGGGGCAGCCCGCAGAACGTGCAGTCCACCACGGGGGCCTCAGGGGGCTCTGGGTGCCACCCCGGGCCCCCCGCCTGAGCTCAGCTCCAGGTCCTCAGCGCCATCCTGACGCCGCTCCAGGAACCTGCGAGGAGGGACACGATGGGGGAGCCATAGGGGGGGGGGTGTCACCCACCCCAGGGCCTGGAGTGTCCCCAAGGACCCCCCTTGTGCCACCCCCCCGGCCTCACAGCCCCCTCCCCGTGCCCTCAGGGCTCCCCCCACCCAGCTGTCCCCCGTGTCCTTCCCCCGCCACCCCCTGATGTCCCCCGTCGTCCCCAGGACACGGGAGGTGTCACCCACCCCAGGGGCCCGGAGTGCCCCCAGGGACCCCCTGTGCCACCCCCCCGGCCTCACAGCCTCTCCCCGTGCCCCTAGGGATCCCCCCACCCCAGCTGTCCCCGTGTCCTTCCCCGCCACCTCCACGATGCCCGTGTCCCCCAGGACACGGGAGATGCCACCCCAGGGCCTGGAGCGCCTAAGCGACCCCCTGTGCCACCCCCGGCCTCACAGCCTCTCCCCGTGCTCTCAGGGCCCTCCCCCCACCCCAGCTGTCCTCATGTGTCCTTCCCCGCCACTCCCCACCTCCTGATCCTCGTGTCCCCCAGCTCCCCATGGTGAGTGGCAGCAGATTAAGGGCTGTAAATCCTGTGCTGGGGCGCTGGGGTGGATGGGGACTCGCCTTCCGCGTACCGCTGACACGCGCACGCGTGTGGGCGGATGCTGTGGGCCGGGTGAGGTCAGCGAGAGTGTCCCCAGCCACGCCCTCTCAGACCCCCAAACCCGCCTGGGTCGCCTGTTCACACTTTACATAACTGGGGGGGCACGGCCAGGGGTCCGGGACGGGGAAATGGGAAAGGGGCAAACCTCCTGGCCCTCCCAGCCAGGGCAGTGCCAGGAGCAGAACCATCCCCTCCCCACCCTCCAAGGTGCTTTGTGCCCCCAAGCCTGCCCCAGCCCCCTCAGAACACCCCCCACCTTGCCCTGGGTGGGGACTCACTGTGCAGGCGGCCCAGCCCGGCGCCCACCTGGCGCCGGAATTCCTCCTTGTTGAACTGCATGGCAGCTCAGGGCACCATGACCCGATGGACACCCCAGGTGACCCCAGCCCCCACCCCTGGGACACTTGGGGTGCCCCCACCCACCCTGGGACACCTGGGATCCCCCAACCCACGTGATGTCCGGGCCGCTCCTGGGCCTTTTTCGCCTCCTCCGGGGAGCTCTGGGAGCCCCCAGCCCCCGCCACCAGCTCAGCACTAAGTCCCCCAATCCCCCATGCGTGGGCTGAGCCCCCCCCCCACACACAGCAGGAAGGAGGGGGCTGCCCGGGGCCCCAGGGTTTGGCCAATCGCACGCCAGGGGCCGATTTACCCTTTATTGGGAGCTTTTGTACAAAAAAAGGGGGAGCTGGGGGCAGTCCTGGCACAGACCCAGGGGTGTCCTGGGGTGGGGGAGGGGGTGGGGGTGCCCAGGAGATCCTGAGGGGATCCCGGAGGGGGTGTCCCAAAGGGGTCCTGGGGGAGGGTCCTGAAGGGGCATCCAGGAAATCTTGAGGGGTTCCCAGAGTGCCCATCCAGGGGGACCTCAGGGTGTCCCAAGGGGGTGTCCCAAGTTGGTGTTCAGGGGGTCCTGAAGGGGCTTCCAGGAAATCTTGAGGGGCTCCCGGAGTGCCCATCCAGGGGGACCTCGGGGTGTCCCAAAGAGGTGTCCAGGGGGGTCCCGAGGGGATGTCCTGGGGGAGGCGTCTGGGGGAGGGTCCTGAAGGGGCATCCTGGAAATCTTGAGGGGCTCCCAGAGTGCCCATCCAGGGGGACCTCGGGGTGTCCCGAGGGGGTGTCCGGGGGTGTCAGGGGTGTCGAAAGGTCCTGGGGGAGGCGTTTGGGGGGGTCCCCGAGTGGATGTTCAGGGGGTCCTGAAGGGGTGTCCACAAAATCTTGAGAGGTTCCTGGAGTGCCCATCCAGGGGGACCTCGGGGTGTCCCAAGGGGGTGTCCAGGGGGGTCCCAAGGGGGTCCTGGGGGAGGATCCTGAAGGAGCTTCCAGGAAATCTTGAGGGGTTCCCAAAGTGCCCATCCAGGGACCTCGGGGTGTCCCAAGGGGGGGGTCCCCAAGTGGATGTTCAGGGGGTCCTGAAGGGGCGTCCTGGAAATCTTGAGGGGCTCCTGGAGTGCCCATCCAGGGGGACCTCTGGGTGTCCCAAAAGGGTGTCCAGGGGGGTCCCAAAGGGGTCCTGGGGGAGAGTCCTGAAGGGGCATCCAGGAAATCTTGAGGGGTTCCCGGAGTGCCCATCAGGAGACCTCTGGGTGTCCCCAAAGGGTGTCCAGGGGTCCCTGCAGTGAGTGTCAGGGGGGTCCTGAAGAGGGCTTCCAGGAAATCTTGAGAGGTTCCCGAGTGCCCATCCAGGAGGACCTCGGGGTGTCCCAAGGGGGGGGTCCCCAAGTGGGTGTCCAGGGGGGTCCCGGGGGAGGCGTCTGGGGGGGTCCCAGAGTGGGTGTCCAGGGGGTCCTGAAGGGGCTTCCAGGAAATCTTGAGGGGTTCCCAGAGTGCCCATCCAGGGGGACCTCGGGGTGTCCCAAGGGGGGGGTCCCCAAGTGGATGTTCAGGGGGTCCTGAAGGGGTGTCCTGGAAATCTTGAGGGGTTCCCAGAGTGCCCATCCAGGAGGACCTCTGGGTGTCCCGAGGGGGTGTCTGGGGTGTCCCAGAGGTGTCTGAGTGTCCCAAGGTGCTGGGAGGCGTTGGGGGTGTCCCCAGAGTGGATGTCCAGGGCATCCTGAAGGGCTTCCAGGAAATCTTGAGAGGTTCCCGAGTGCCCATCCAGGGGACCTCTGGGTGTCCCAAAGGGTGTCCAGGGGGGTCCCAAGGGAGTGTCCTGGGGGGTCCCCGAGTGGATGTTCAGGGGGTCCTGAAGGGGCTTCCAGGAAATCTTGAGGGGTTCCCAGAGTGCCCATCCAGGGGGACCTCTGGGTGTCCCAAAAGGGTGTCCTGGGGGGTCCCAAAGGGTGTCTGAGTGTCCCGAAGGGTTGTGGGGGAGGCGTCTGGGGGAGGGTCCTGAAGGGGCATCCTGGAAATCTTGAGGGGCTCCCAGAGTGCCCATCCAGGGGGACCTCTGGGTGTCCCAAAAGGGTGTCCAGGGGGGTCCCAAGGGGGTGTCCTGGGGGGTCCCGAGGGGGTCCCGGTCCCTCAGGCCCGGAGCGGCACCGTCACCGTGAGCACCTGCAGGGGGCGGTAAGGAGTCGGGAGGGCGGGGGAGGGGGGCGTGTCCCGGGGTGGGGAAGGGGGCGTGGCCAGCGGCCGTTGCCATGGCAGCCGTTACCTTGGAGCGGCGGTGGAAGCGCGCGCGCCCCCGCGCGGGCTCGGCGGGGCGGGGCAGCCCCAGCTCCAGCAGCGCGGCGCCCTCTGGCGGCCCCCACAGCACCAGGCGCTCCTCGCTCAGCCCGAGCCGCAGAGACCACGCCCCTTCCTGGGCGGGGCCAACCGCGGTCAGAGGCCACGCCCACCCATTGACCACCCCACCCACCACACCCCCCGGGGTGGGGGTCCCATAAAGCCGACCCTCTGTTACGGGGGAACCTCCGGGACCTCGGAATTCTCCCCAGTCCCAGCCCCCAGGAACCTCCCCAACCCCAAGACCCCCATCTTAACCTCCACAACCCCAAACCCTCTTAACCTCCCCAGCCCCCTCCACAACCCCCAAACCCCCTCTTAACCTCCCCAGCCCCTCCACAACCCCCAAACCCCCTCTTAACCTCCCCAGCCCCCTCCACAACCCCCAAACCCCCTCTTAACCTCCCCAGCCCCTCCACAACCCCCAAGACCCCCCTCTTAACCTCCCCAGCCCCTCCACAACCCCAAACCCCCTCTAACCTCCCCAGCCCCTCCACAACCCCCAAACCCCCTCTTAACCTCCCAGCCCCTCCACAACCCCCAAACCCCCTCTTAACCTCCCCAGCCCCTCCACAACCCCAAGACCCCCTCTTAACCTCCCCAGCCCCTCCACAACCCCCAAACCCCTCTTAACCTCCCCAGCTCCCTCCACTTCCCTCCCCCCGTCCCAACTTAGCCCCAGTGACCCCCAATCCCAGTGCTCCTCTAAGACCCCTCAACTCTCCCAGCCCCCTCCAATTCCCCCCACCACTCCCCCAGTGCTCTTCCAGCACCCCCAACCCTCCCAGCCCCTCCAATTCCCTCCCCGTCCCACTTAGCCCCCAGTGCCCCCCCAATCCCAGTGCTCCTCCAGCACCCCTCAACCCTCCCAGCCCCTCCAATTCCCTCCCCGTCCCCTTAGCCCCCAGTGCCCCCTCCCCAATCCCAGTGCTCCTCCAGCACCCCCAACCCTCCCAGCCCCCTCCATTCCTCTCCTTAACCCCCAGTGGCCCCCTCAAATCCCAGTGCTCCTCCAGCACCCCTCAACCCTCCCAGTCCTCCATTCCCTCCCCCTCGTCCCCACTTGGCCCCCAGTGCCCCCCAATCCCAGTGCTCCTCCAGCACCCCTCAACCCTCCCAGCCCCTCCACTCCTCCCTCCCCACTCAGCCCCCCAGTGCCCCCAATCCCAGTGCTCCTCCACCACCCCCCAACCCTCCCAGCCCCCTCCAATTCCCTCCCCTCAGCCCCCAGTGCCCCCCCAAATCCCAGTGCTCCTCTAAGACCCCTCAACCCTCCTAGTCCCTCCAATTCCCTCCCCCTCAGCCCCCAGTGCCCCCAATCCCAGTGCTCCTCTAAGACCCCTCAACCCTCCCAGCCCCCTCAATTCCCTCCCCACCTCGTCCCCACTTAGCCCCCAGTGCCCCCCTCAAATCCCAGTGCTCCTCCAGCACCCCTTGACCCTCCCAGCCCCCTCAATTCCCTCCTCCTTAACCCCCAGTGCCCCCTCCCCAATCCCAGTGCTCCTCTAGGACCCCTCCACCCTCCCAGCCCCCTCCAATTCCCTCCCCCGTCCCCACTTAGCCCCCAGTGCCCCCAATCCCAGTGCTCCTCTAAGACCCCTCAACCCTCCCAGTCCCTCCAATTCCCTCTCCCTTAACCCCAGTGCCCCCCTCAAATCCCAGTGCTCCTCCAGCACCCCTCAACCCTCCCAGTCCCCTCAATTCCCTCCCTCTTAACCCCCAGTACCCCCCCAATGCCAGTGTTCCTCTAAGACCCCTCAACCCTCCCAGCCCCTTCCAATTCCTCTCCCTCAACCCCCAGTGCCCCCTCCCCCAATCCCAGTGCTCCTCCAGCCCCCTCAACCCTCCCAGCCCCTCCAATTCCCCTCCCCACGTCCCCACTTAGCTCCCCAGTCACCCCCAATCCCAGTGCTCCTCTAAGCCCCTCCACCCTCCCAGCCCCCTCCAATTGTGCCCCCAATCCCAGTGCTCCTCCAGCCCCCTCAACCCTCCCAGCCCCCTCCAATTCCCTCCCATTTAGACCCCCAGTGCCCTCCCCCAATTCCAGCACCCCTCAACCCTCCCAGTCCCCTCCACTTCCCTCCCCTTATCCCACTTAGCCCCAGTGTCCCCCCAGTCCCAGTGCTCCTCCAGCACCCCCAGCCCTCCCAGCCCCTCCAATTCCCCCTCAATCCCAGTGCTCCTCCAGCACCCCTCAACCCTCCCAGCCCCTCCAATTCCCTCCCCTCAGCTCCCCAGCCCCCAGAGCCCCCAAACTCACAACGTGGGGCAGCAGCACCCGCGCCTGCAGCACTCAGGTGCTGGGCCGAAGGTTCGGCCACCACCACGAACTGGGGGGCTCTGAGGGGCTGGGAGGCACAGAGGTCAGGCCAAGGGGTCCTGGGGGGCTGGTATTGGGGGTCCTAGCCTCACCAGGTCCCACAGGTCCTGCCTGGGGTGACGGCAGCAGTGGGGCGACCTGAGGGAGGAGGGAGGTCAGAGGAAGAAGAGGGGGGAAACACCTGGGGTGGGGGGACAACACCTGGGGTGGGTGGGGGTCCCAGGAGGGTCTCCACTCACCCCTGGAGCTCCTGGATGCGGGGCCGAGGCCGGGCCCGGATGTTTTGGGCCGAGATGGAGCCCATGAACCTGCGGTTCTTCAGCACCCGCCAGCCTTGGGGTTGGGGGGAAGGGGACACAGGGGGTCAGGGAGGGGAGGAGACCTCACAGCCCCCTCCAGTTCTCCCTAACACCCCAGTCCACCCCAGTGCCCCCAGTCTCACCAGTCAGCTCCAGTTCCACCCCGTACTTCTCCGACAGCCCCTCCATGGCCACGGTCAGGAAGAACTCCAGGTACAGGGGGTCACTCTGGGGGGTTTGGGGTGGAAATCAGGACCCCCAGCTCCTCCTGGAGCCCCCAGCTCCCCAGCCCCCCTCACCTGGAGGGTCCGGAAGAACCCCGAGTTCACCACCACGTCGTAGGCGGTGCAGCCACTGGCCTCCTGGGGGCAGGGGGCTCAGGGGATTTGAGGAAGTCAGAGGGTGATTGGGGGCTCAAGGGGGATTGGGAGCTAGGGGAAGCTCAGGGGGATTTGGGGGCTCAAGGGCATTGGGGGGCTCAGGGGATTGGGAGCCCTGGGGGGTTCAGTGGAAATTGGGGGCCCTGGGGGGCTCAGGGGGCATTGGGGGCTCAGGAGATTTGGAGCCCTGGGGGGCTCAGGGGGGATTGGGGGGCTCAGGAGGGATCTGGGGGGCTCAGGGGGATCGGGGGGCTCAGGGGATTGGGGTGGCTCAGGAGGGGTTGGGAGCCCTGGGGGGGCTCAGGGAGGATTTGGAACTCTGGGGGGCTCAGGGATTGGGAGCCCTGGGGGCTCAGGGGGTTGGGGGGCTCTGGGAGGGGGTCAGAGATTGGGAGCCCTGGGGGGGCTCAGGGGGGACTGGGAGTGGCTCAGGGGGACTGGGGGCTCGAGAGGATTGGGAACCCTGGGGGGCTCAGGAGGATTGGGGGCTCAGAGGGATTGGGGGAGCCCTGGAGGGGTTTGGGGGCATTGGGAGCCCTGGGGAGACTCAGAGTGGGATTGGGGCCCTGGGGGGCTCAGGAGGATTGGGGGCCCTGGGGTGGCTGAGGGAGATTGGGGGGCTCAGGAGGATCGGGAGCCTTGGGGGACTCAGGGGGAACAGGGGAGCTCAGGAGGGGACTGGGGTGGCTCAGGGGGTGTTGGGGGTGCTCATGGGGTGTTGTTGGGGGTCTCAGAGGGGCTTGGGAGGCCCTGGGGGAACTCAGGGGTGTTGGGGGTGCTCATGGGGGATTGGGGGTCTCAGGGGGCTCTAGAGGGCCCTGGGGGTGCTCATGGGGTGTTGCTGGGGGCTCAGAAGGGATTGGGGACTCAGAAGCGTTTGGGAGCCCTAGGGGGTGCTCATGGGGATTGGGGGGTCTCAGGGGGCTCAGGGGGCCCTGGGGGTGCTCATGGGGTGTTGCTGGGGGTCTCAGAGGGATTGGGGGTGCTCAGGTGGGGATTGGGAGCCCTGGGAGTGGCTCAGGGGCCCTGGGGGTGCTCATGGGGTGTTGTTGGGGTCTCAGAGGGGACTGGGGGACTCAGAGGGGTTTGGGAGCCCTGGGGGTGGCTCAGGGGGCCCTGGGGAGCTCATGGGGTGTTGCTGGGGGTCTCTCACCTCGGTCCAGCTCGGTGTGGGCTCCCCAGGCTCATGGGGATGCGGAAGGAGCCGTGGGGGCCGGGGGTCCCGGAGGAGCCCCTGGAGGCCCGGGGGTCCAGGGGGGAGGGGCACCTCCCGAGTGACAAACGTTGACCGAACACTTTGTGCCCCTCCCCGCCCGGGTCTTCACGCACAGCCCTGCATGGAGGGGGGATGGGGGCTCAGCAAAGCCCCCTGAGCCCCTCAGAGACCCCCAACCCCCCAGGAGCTCTGCCCCACGCCCTCACCCGGCTGGGGGTGACAGCGCGGGCGGGGCCGGCGGGCGGGGGCTCCTCATGGTCTGGGGTCACCTGTGGAGTGAGGGGAAGGGGAGGGGTCAGGAGTGAGGTCAGGATTGGGACCATCCCCCAAAATCCCCTCCTGGGGTCCCACCTGCAGTAGGAGCCGCCGCAGGGCCTCCTCCTCTTCATCCTCCTCGTCCTCGTCCTCCTCGGTCTCCAGCTCGGCCGAGAGCAGCGAGGGGTCCGTGGGGGCTCCATGGGCTGGGGGGGAGGGGACCCTCAGAACCCTCCCCTGCCCTGGGACCCTCAGAACTCCCGTACCCACCTTGGGATCACCTGAGACCACCCAGGAACCCTCAGAGACCCCCCAGGCCCCCTCAGAGACCCCCCCAGACCCCTCAGAGACCCCCCCGAGACCCCTCAGAGACCTCCCCAGGACCTCTCAGAGACCCCTCAGAGACCCCTCAGGACCCCTCAGAGACCCCTCAGGACCCCTCAGAGACCCCCAGGACCCCTCAGAGACCCCCCAGGACCCCTCAGAGACCCCCTCAGAGACCCCCAGGACCCCTCAGACTCCCTCAGGACCCCTCAGAGACCCCTCACGACTCAGAGACCCCCAGACTCCTCCAGGACCCCTCAGAGACCCCCAGTACCCCCAGGACCCCTAAGAGATCCCCAGGACCCCCAGGACCTCTCAGAGACCCCTCAGGACCCCCTCAGGACCCTCAGAGACCCCCAGGATCCCCTCGAGACCCCCCAGGACACCTCCGAGACCCCAGACCCCCTCAGAGACCCCCTCAGGATCCCCAGGACCCCTCAGAGACCCCCAGGACCCCCACGACCCCTCAGAGACCCTCCAGGACCCCTCAGAGACCCCCAAGACCCCTCAGAGACCCTCAGACCCCTCAAGACCCCTCCGAGACCCCTCAGTACCCCTCAGAGACCCCCCAGACCCCTCAGAGACCCCCCCAGACCCCTTTCTCTTTCGTCCCGGCCTCCTCTCTGGCCGCTTCCGCTTCCGGCGGTGGGGGGGCCGCTCTGTCCCCGCCGGAGGGCCCCGTCTCGGTGGTGCCGGCGGGGGCCGCTCCGCTCCCCGGGCTCCGTCTCGGTGGTGCCGGCGGGGGCCGCTCCGCTCCCCCGGGCTCCGTCTCGGTGGTGCCGGCGGGGGCCGCTCCGCTCCTCCGGGCCCCGTCTCGGTGGTGCCGGCGGGGGCCGCTCCGCTCCCTCGGGCCCCGTCTCGGTGGTCCCGCGGCGGCGATGGCGGCGCTGGCAGGGCCGGGACCCCCCCCGGTACCCGCGATCTTCGCCGCCATGGACGAGGGTCCGGCCCCGGCGAGGAACACGCAGGGCAGGTGAGGGGGAGGCGTGGGGTCCGGGGCCCTTGGGGGCCCTGGGGGCCTCATGGCGGGGGGCGTGGAGAGCTGGGGGTCCTGGAGGGCTGGGGGTCTGGAGGGCTGGGGGTTGGGGAGGGTCTGTGGAGCTGGGGGTCTGGAGGGCTGGGGGGGGTTTGGGGAGGGGTCTGTGGAGCTGGGGGTCCCTGAGGGCTGAGGGGGTTTGGGGAGGGGTCTGTGGAGCTGGGGGTCCTGGAGGGCTGGGGGGGTTTGGGGAGGGTCTGTGGAGCTGGGGGTCCTGGAGGGCTGGGGGGTCTGTGGAGCTTGGGGTCCTGGAGGCTGGGGGGTCTGGAGGGGCTGGGGGGTTTGGGGAGGGGTCTGTGGAGCTGGGGGTCTGGAGGGCTGGGGGGTTTGGGGGAGGGGTCTGTGGAGCTGGGGGTCCTGGAGGGGCTGGGGGGTTTGGGAGGGGGTCTGTGGAGCTGGGGGTCCTGGAGGGGGCTGGGGGGGTCCTGGAGGGCTGGGGGGGTTGGGGAGGGTCTGTGGACCTGGGGGGGTCCTGGAGGGCTGAGGGGGGTTTGGGGAGGGGTCTGTGGAGCTGGGGGTCCTGGGGGCTGAGGAGGGGTCTGGAGGGCGGCCTGGAGGGCTGGGGGTCTGGAGTGGGAGGGGTCTGTGGAGCTGGGGGGTCCTGGAGGGCTGAGGGGGGTCTGGAGTGGGAGGGGTCTGTGGAGCTGGGGGTCTGGAGTGGGGAGGGGTCTGTGGAGCTGGGGGTCCTGAGGGCACCAATGGGGCTGGGGAGGCGGAGGGGGGAAGTTGGGGTGGGCTTTGGGGTTGGGGGGTTTGGAGTGGGGGTACCCTGGGAAGGGGTCCTGGGGTGGGGGTCCTGGGGGCCTTGAGGGGGTGGGAGGGGTCAGGGGTGACCCCTAGGGGGAGGGCAGTGGGGGAGGATGGGGGTCAAAGTGCAGGGTCCCACCCGAGGCCAAAGGTCGTTTTGAGGTGGGGGGTCTGGGCGGGTCCTGGTGTGTCCCCTCCTCCTCCCGATTTGAGGGGTCCCAGCCATGTCTGGACCCCCCAGGCCTGGCTGGAGTCCCACGGGCGCTGCCTCGGACACTTCGTGGGGGACGTGGCTGAGACCCCGGGACGGAGGAACCTCGAGAGCCGGGGGCCCTGATGGTGAGGGGGAAATTGGGGGGAATTTGGGGGAATTTGGGGGAGGTGGGGGGCACTGGGGGAATTTGGGGGAAAATGGGGAGGTGGGGGGCACCTGGGGGCACTGGGGGAGTGAGGGGGCCTGCGGAGGAATTGGGGGAATTGGGGGGTGCACTGGGGAAATTGGGGGTCACTGGGGGGCATTAGGGGGCCTGGGGGAGGTGGGGGGGCACTGGGGGGGCACTGGGGGAATTGAGGGGAAATTGGGAGGGACACTGGGGGAATTTGGGGGAATTGGGGGGCACTGGGGGATTGGGGGAGGGAATTGGGGGAAATGGGGGGCACTGGGGGGAATTAGGGGGCACTGGGGGGGAGTGGGGGGAGCATGGGGGGGCCTGGGGGGATTTGGGGGCACTGGGGAATTGGGGAAGGAATTGGGAGGGGCACTGGGGGGCACTGAAGGAGGTGAGGGGGACACGGGGGGAAATTGGGGTCACTGGGGGAATTGGGGAGCACAGGGGGGCCTGGGGGGATTTGGGGGCACTGGGGGGGAATTGGGGGAATTGGGGGTTGGAGCTCAGGGACAGGAGGTCAGGGTCAGAGGTCAGGGTCAGCTCACCACCCCTTTTCCCCCAGGCCGCTGGGTGGTCTCGGTGCCGGGGGACGGCTCTGACGTGGCGCGGCCGTGGGGGCGGCGGTGGCGGCTGCCGAGTGGGGCGGCTGGGGGCCCGGCGGGGCAGCACCTGCACAGGTGAGTCCTGGGACCCCCACCCCACCCCCCACCCTGTGTCCCCAGGGCTCTTGGCCTTTCCTGTGTCCCCCATTCCCTGTGTTCCTCTCCTGCCCCCCAATGCCCACCCTCCATTCCCTGTGTCCCCCTTCTGCTGCTCCATGCCCACCCCCTGTGCCCCTCTCCCTCCTGTGCCCCCCTCATTCCCTGTGTCCCCCTCCTGCCCCCCAATGCCCACCCCCATTTCCTGTGCCCCCCCACTCCCTGTGTCCCCCTCCTGCCCCCCAATGCCCACCCCATTCCCTGTGTCCCCCTTCTGCTGCTCCATGCCCACCCCCTGTGCCCCTCTCCCCCTGTACCGCCCACTCCTGTGTCCCCTCCTGCCCCCCAATGCCCACCCCCATTCCCTGTGCCCCCAATTCCCTGTGTCCCTCTCCTGCCCCCAATGCCCACCCCCATTCCCTGTGCCCCTTCCCTGTGTCCCCCTCCTGCTCCCCAAGCCCACCCCCATCCCCTGTCCCCTCCCCTCCTGTGCCCCCATTCCTGTGTCCCCCTCCTCCCCATGCCCACCCTGTCCCCTCCCCATTCCCTGTGCCCCCTCCTGCCCCCCATGCCCACCCTCCATCCCCCACCCCCCATCCCGTGCCCCCAAATACCCTCCATGCCCCCCTGCCCCCAGGCTGGCTCTGGCCCTGGAGGGTCCCCGGGGGTCCCTGGGGGCTGCTGTCCCTCTTTGGGGGGCGTCCCCTGCGCGGGACCCTCGGGCCTGACCTGGAGCTGGCGCGGGGGCTGCTGCGGGCGCCGGCGGGGGGGGCTCAGCTGGGCCCCCGGCCTGGAGGGGTGGAGTCCTCTGGGTGAGTGCCCCTGACCCACCCCCTCCTGGGGCTCTGGGACCCCCTCTGCTCCCCCTGACCCCACCCCACTTCGCTGTCCCCAGGGGTGGTGGCCGTGGTCGTGGCAGGGCCCTGCTCGGCGCCGGCGCTGCTCTGGAAACTGGGGCCGGCCCTGGCCATGGGTGAGGGGGCTCACCTGGGATGAGGGGGCTCTGGGGATGAGGGGGTTCTGGGATGAGGAGGGCTCTGGGGACATGGGGGAGTTCTGGGGATGAGGGGGCTCTGGGGATGAGGAGGGGCTCTGGGGATGAGGGGGCTCTGGGGACAGAGCAGGGGCCTTGGGGACAGGGGGCTCTGGGGACGAGGGGGGCCCTGGGGATGAGGGGGGTCTGGGGACAGAGCAGGGGGCACCTGGGCACGAGGGGGGCTCTGGGGATGAGGGGGAACTCTGGGGACGAGGGGGCTCTGCGAATGAGGGGGCTCTAGGATGAGGGGGGCCTGGGGACAGAGCAGGGGTTCTGGGGACGAGGGAGGCTCTGGGGATGAGGGGGCTCTGGGGACATGGGGACTGTGGGGATGAGGGGGCTTTGGGGACATAGGGGGCTCTGGGGATAGAGCAGGGGCCCTGGGGATGAGGGGTGACTGTGGGGACGAGGGGGGCTCTGGGCACGAGGGGGGCTCTGGGCATGAGGGGGGCTCTGGGGACAGAGCAGGGGACCCTGGGGACGAGGGGGACTGTGGGGATGAGGGGGGTTCTGGGGACATGGGGGGCTCTGGGGACACAGCAGGGGCCATGGGGACAAGGGGGACTGTGGGGATGAGGGGGCTCTGGGATGAGGGGGCCCTGGGCATGAGGGGGGGTTCTGGGCATGAGGAGGGCTCTGCGGACATGGGGGACTGTGGAGATGAGGGGGCTCTGTGGACAGAGCAGGGGGCCCTGGGGACGAGGGGAAATCTGGGGATGAGGGGGGACTCTGGGGACATGGGGGGGCCCTGGGTATGTGGGGGGGACTCCGGGGACATGGGAGGGACTCAGGTGTCCGTGGGGGGGTCCCAGGCGTCCTGGTGGTCCCAGGGGTCCATGTGGGGGTCCCAGGGATCTGTGGGGGTCCCAGGGGTCCGTGTGGGGGTCCCAGGGATCTGTGGGGGTCCCAGGCATTCCGGTGATCCCAGGTGTCTGTGTGGGGGTCCCAGGGATCTGTGGGGGTCCCAGGTGTCTCTGTGGGGGTCCCAGGTGTTCCGGTGGTCCCAGGGGTCCGTGGGGGGTCCCAGGCATCCTGGTGGTCCCAGGGCTCCGTGTGGTGGTCCCAGGGATCTGTGGGGATCCCAGGCATTCTGGTGGTCCCAGGGGTCCATGTGGGGGTCCCAGGCGTTCTGGTGGTCCCAGGGGTCCGTGGGGGGTCCCAGGGGTCCGTGGGGGGTCCCAGGCGTCCTGGTTGTCCCAGGTATCCGTGTGGGGGTCCCAGGCGTTCTGGTGGTCCCAGGGGTCCGTGTGGGGGTCCCAGGGGTCCGTGTGGTGGTCCCAGGGGTCCGTGGGGGGGTCCCAGGGGTCCATGTGGGGGTCCCAGGCGTTCTGATGGTCCCAGGGGGTCCGTGTGGGGGTCCCAGGAATCTGTGGGGGGTCCCAGGCATCTTAGTTGTCCCAGGTGTCTGTGTGGGGGTCCCAGGTGTCCTGGTGGTCCCAGGGCTCTGTGTGGTGGTCCCAGGGATCTGTGGGGGTCCCAGGCATCCTGGTTGTCCCAGGGGTCTGTGGGGGGGTCCCAGGCATTCTGGTGATCCCAGGGCTCCGTGTGGTGGTCCCAGGGATCTGTGGGGGTCTCAGGTGTTCCATTGTTCCCATGTATCCGTGGGGGGAGCCGTTTCCAGGTGTTTTTGGGGCTCTCTCTGCAGGAAACACGGTGCTGGTGCTGTGCCCCCCCGAGGCGGCGCCGCCGCTGCTGTTCCTGGCGGAGCTGAGTGGGGAGGGGGGGGCTCTGCCCCCGGGGGTCCTCAACGTGGTCGCGGGACCCCTCCCCGAGCTCTGCCGCGCCCTCCGCGCCCACCCCGCCGTCGCCGCCATCGCCTTCCTCGGCGTCCCCCAGGTACCAGGAGAGGGGAGATGTGACCTGAGCGGGGCTGGGGGGAGCTCCTTGCGCCCCCCACACCCCCTAATCTGTCTCCCCCTCCCCCAGGAGCAGGTGCAGGCCCTGGCCTGGGGGTCCCCGTGCCGGGGGCCGCGGGTGGGCCGCGCCCGGGGGGGCCGCGTCGTGGTCGTCGCCCTCGACTCGGCCGACCTGGGACGGCCGCCGCCGCCGTGGCGGGGGTTCTGGGGACCCCCCCGGCGCTGGTGAGTGCTGGGGGGGCGCTCGGGGGGGCTCTTGGGAGCGCCCCCTGACCCTTTTTTTTCCCCCCCCAGTTCCCGTGGGGGGGCTGCGTGGTGCTGGCCCAGGAGGGGGTCCTGGCTCCGCTGGAGCGGGCGGCTCCGGGCCCGGCTCGGGGGCTGCGGCCATGGAGACCCTGGACCCCGGCACCGATCGTGGAGGCCGCTGCCCCCTGAGGCCCCACACCCCGAGGGGATGGTGGAGGCGGCACGAGAGGAGGGGGCTGAGGTGAGTCCAGTTTGGGGGGGGACACAGGGGGTTTGAGGTGAGAGGGGCACCCGAGAGAGAGGACATGAAGGGTGTGGAATGAGAAGGGGGTGGGCTGTGAGGACATTGGGTGACACGAGAGGTCCTGGGGGGACATGAGTGTCACCTGGAGGGGTTCCCAATCCTGGGGTTCCCTGAGGGGATTCTGGGAGGGTTTGGCCATTGGGGTGCCCCGGGGGTGGGGTTTGGGGGTTCCTGGGTGTTGGGGGTGGGGAGGGGTTGCAGTTGGGGGTTCCCCAGCCAGCAGGTTCCTCATGTGTGTCCCCCATCCCCCCCCAGGTTTTCCAGCCGCCGCTGCCGCCGGGAAGTCGTTTCTACCCCCACCCCTCATCACGGGTCGCCCCACCTCGCTGCCTGCGGGAGCCGGTGGGTGCCCGGGGGTGGGGGTGGGAGTGGGGTCTGGGGCTCTCCTGAGTGCCCCCACACCCCTGTCCCTCTCCCAGGCAGCAGGGCCGGTGCTGGTGCTGCTCCCCGTGCGCTCCCCCGGCGAGGCCGTGGCCGTGGCCTCGGGCTGCCTCCTCGGAGTCGCCGCTGCCGTCTGAGCCCAGGACGTCACCGCCGCCTGGACACCGCTGAGAGGTCGGTGGGACTCCTCCAGACCCCTCCCCATTCTGCTTTCCCCTCAAACCCCAAATTTCTGAGGGTTTGCATCTCCCCCCAGGCTGCCCCAGGGGCTCGTGTGGCTCAACGCGCTCAACCTGCTGGACCCGAGGGGGCTGCGCACAGCGGGACGGGGAGACCACCCTGGAGGGAGGTGGGGAGGCTAGAGGTTGGGGTTTTAGAAGGGGGCTGTGGAGGGCTCTGACCACGCTAATGTGGGGCCACTGCTTTCTGCAGCCCCCCAACTCCATAGGATTGAGGTGGGGGAATGGGGGGGGGCCATGGGAATGTTGGGGTGATGCAAAGAACGTGGTGCCTGTTGAGGGATTTTTTTGGATGCTGGGGTGCCCTGGCAGGAGTTTGGGGGTTCCTGGTATTGTGGGGGAGTCTCGAGTGGGGTTGGGGGAGCTTTGGAGGGGCTGGAGGGAGTGGGGAAGAGGACCTGGCAGGGCTTGGGGTTTCCTAGGGTGTCTCTGAAGCAGGTTTTGGGGTCAGTGGAAAGCTGGGGAGCTGGGCATATGGCCCGTGGGAACATGCTTTTGGGGGTGGCTCGCCGGGTTGGGGTGTTTTGTGCCCTTACAGATGGGTTGAGGACCCCCTTTAACTCCAGGCACTCAGAGAGTTTGGGACGCTCCCCTTGGGAAGAGCCCCCCGAGCTGGAAGAGTCACTCAGGTACCCCCTGAATAACCCCCACCCCAGACCCAGCAATGCCCCCTGACCCTTCTGAGCCCCCTCCCTGTGTGCCCCAGCCCCAGCCCCAGCCTGGAGGAGGCCGTGCCGGACCCCAAGGACGCCGAGGAGCTCGCCGGGGCTGTGGCGGCCGCCCGCGCCGCCGCCCTGGGAGTGAGTGATGGAGGGGAGGCCGGGAGAGTTTGGGGGGAGCGATTTCAGACCCCAACACCCTCCCCCTGAGTGTGATTCTGTGTCTGTGTCCCCAGGTGGGGGCGGCTGCCGGGGGCGTCGCGGGCCCGGGTGCTGAGGGGGCGCGCGGCGCTGGGGGCGCGCGGCGGGACCCCCGCAGGTGACGCCGAGGGGCGCCTGCAGGGGGCGCTGCTGCGCTGGGCGGCCCACGTGGAGCAGATGGGCGGGGCCGTGCAGGTGGGCTGGGCCTGCGGGATGGGGGTGGGTGGTGGCTGCGTGGGTGGGTGGGGCCACATGGGTGGGTGGGGTGAAGTGGGTGTGGCCACATGGATGGGTGGGGCCATGTAAATGGGTGTGGCCACATGGATGGGTGGGACCACATAAATGGGTAAGATAATGGTAAGTACACTGATGTGGGTGGGTGGAGCCGCTGATAGGCAATGCAATGGTGAGCCGTGTAAATGGGTGTGGGTGGTGGGTGGCCACTGGATGGGTGGGGCCAAATGGGCATGTGGTGGTGGTGGTGGTGTGGGCCACTGATGGGTGAGGCCATGTAAATGGGTGTGGCCGTGAATAGGCAGGGTGATGTGGTAGCCACGTGGATGGGTGGTAGGTGGTGGAGTGTGGACCTGATGGTGCATAAATGGGTGGGGCCGTGAATGGGTGGGCGGGAATGGGTGGGTCATGGATGGGCTGGGTGGCCGTGCAGAATGGTAGTCAGCTGGGGTGGGGTGGGAGGGACCTGGAGGGCAGGGCCCGCAGGAGGGCAGGGCCTGAGGGCTGAGGTGGGCACGAGTGGCTGAGGGGCAGTGGGGGGTGGGGCCAGGCAGCTGTGGGTGGGGCTATGCAATAATTAATAGGTGGGGCTTGATTGTTCAGGGGTTCATCGATAAATGGGATGCCATCTGGGCCTTGGAGAGCGAGGTTAACACCTCCTTTTCCCCCCTCAGGAGGTGCCCGGCGGGCGGGCCCTGGTGACACGGAGGCCGCTGGGCGTGGTGGGCGTGGCCTGGTGCTGGCCCCGCCCCTTTTCACTGGAGCTCCTCCTCCCCCCCGTGCTGGCACTTGGCAACAGCGTCGTGGTGGTGGCCCCGCCCGGCGCTGCCACCGCTGCCCTGAGCCTGCGCCAGGTGGGGACCCCCATCCCCCAAGTGCCCACCCTACAACCCCGCTATGTGGTCCCTTACAACCCTGGGACCCCCAGGAGCCCCTGGGATTGTCCATGTGCCCCCCAGGACCCCTCCATGTGCCCCCACCCAGGACACCTCCATGTGCCCCTCACCCCAGGACCCCTCCATGTGCCCCCCAGGACCCCCCATGTGCCCTCACCCCAGGATCCCTCCATGCGCCCCCACCCAGGACCCTCCATGCCCCCACCCAGGACCCCATGTGCCCCCACCCCATGCCCCCGCCCCACCCCAGGATCCCTCCATGTGCCCCCACCCCCAGGCCAGTGACCCCTCCATGTGCCCCCATGGCCCCACATGCCCCCATGGCCCACTCCCTGTGTGCCCCACCCCAGGCTATCGCCTCATGCCCCCACAGGACCCCCATGTGCCGCCTCCCGAGACCCCTTTGCCCTTCGAGGCTGTCCCCCACAGAGAGCCCTCCCTGTGCCCCCCCTGGGATTTCCTCTGTCCCCCCCCCAGAAACCCCCTGTGGACCTCCTAGAGCTCCCTGGACCTCCCCAGGAGCACCCCTGAGGATCTCACCCTGTGACCCTCCTGGTTCCTTCCGGCTCTCCCACCCCGAGCCTCCCCAGGCCTGCACCCCCTGTCTGGGTGACAGCCCCCCCGTGTGTCCCCAGGCTCTGTGGCCGTGGCGCGGGCGTCGGGGGCCCTGGCGGTGCTGCCGGGGGCGCCTCGAGGGTCCGGGGCTGAACTGGCGCGACCACCGCCCGATGGGCTGTGGCTGTGCGGGGCAGACACGGTGAGTGGGGCCTTGGGGGGGCACAGGGGGGGTTGAGGGGCTGGGGAGGGCACCAAACCCCGCTGTTGGGGGTCCCTGCAGCACTAGGCCTGGGGGTCTCCAGCAGTGGGGGCTGTGCCCTCGCTCACCCGCGCTGCCTCCCCCCTCATCCATCCCAGGACTGAGCTCGGCCCTGAGCGTCCCCGCGTGGGGGGTCCCGGCGAAGCTCGTGGGGGCTCTGGGGCAGGACCCCCTCCCGGCGCCGAGCGGGAGCTGGAGCTGCGCTGCACCGGCCCCGCTGCCTCTGGGTGCCGGGGGCACTGAGACCCTCCCAGAGCCCCCACCCCAAAGCTCTGGTGGTCTCTGACCTCGCACTGTGACCCCCCTCACCCCAATAAGCCCAATCCCCATCCGCAGCCCTTGTCGTGTCTGTGCCTCTTGAGGGGGTTTGGGGAGGTCCTGGGGACTCTCGGGGGGAGGGAGGTGGGTCGCCCCGCCTCCGCACGTGCCCGGACGCCCCCCTCGCTCGAAGCAGCCGCACCCGAGAGCTCGGCGGGACCGTGCGGGGTTGGGGGGGTGTCCCGGACGTCGCGGAGCCCCCTCGGGAGGCGGGTGGGGGTCCCCGGGGTGAGGGGTGGGCGAGGCCGCGGGGAAGGTCCCGACGCCTGGGTGCCCCACCCCAAGGCTTTCCTGGGTTCTGCCCCCGGCACGGTCGGTCCCACTCGCTTTCATGGCATGGCTCCGCGCGGCCCGACGAGGGTCCCGGGGGCTTTTTGGGGGGGGTGTCTCGGGTCCCCGTGCGCCCCCCCCAGCTCGGCACCGCCATGGACTCGTTCCCTGCCAGCCCTGCTCTGGTAAGTGGGGGTCGTGCCCGC
Organism: Myiozetetes cayanensis; assembly: GCF_022539395.1. NCBI lineage: Eukaryota > Metazoa > Chordata > Aves > Passeriformes > Tyrannidae > Myiozetetes > Myiozetetes cayanensis. The sequence continues at coordinate 28,320 of NW_026088285.1, forward strand.
ACCCTTCGTGTCCCCCCCAAACCCCCCCGCGCCCCTCTGGGATCCCCGCGAGACCCCCTCGGGGACCACCCCGGTGCCCTCCCAGGTCCCCCTCCTGCTCCTCCTGGCCGTGCCAGCCCCCGGCGGCTGCTGCTCCTTCGGCTTTAACCCCGTCGGCAGCACCTTCAGCACCCCACCTGAACAAGCTGGTGAGACTCCCCCCTCTCTCTCCCCAGGACTCCCCCTCCCCTCCCCTCCCGAGACCCCCGCACCTCTGGGACCCCCCAAACTCCTCTGGGATCCTACAGACCCTTTATGGGACCTCCGGGACCCAAAGGATTTCCCCGTGACGCCGCCCCCCTGCCCCAACACCCTGAACTCCTTCTTTTCCCAGGGAAAAGTCCCACCCTGGGTCCCGAAAACCCCTGACCCCCCATCCGCAATAGTTTGGGACCCCCTGAGCTCCCCTCCCCCCACTACCTCCCTGGGCTCTCTTTGGGGACCCCCGACCCCTCCTGCAGACCCCCTGGCTGCTCCTCGACTCACCCCCGTAGGCGATGCCCAGCAACTTGGAGCCGGTGAGCCCCTGACCCCCAACTCCTGCAGCCTCCGGCATCCCCTGATCCACCCAACCCCTGACCTGTGTGCCCCCACTCACCAGCCACTCGCCCCCGACCCCCAGGACAGCGGCTGCTCCCCTGTGGGGGCTGCACTTGAGGCGCGGTGCTGCGCCGCATGCTGGGGGGGTGGCGGGGGAGGGCCTGGCCCCCTGCCTCGGCGCCGTCATCGCCCACCTCAGCCGTGGCCGAGTGCCACATCCAGGTGAGGGGGCTCTGGGAGGGTCCCCTGGGGTGGGGGGGTGGGTTCCCTCCTCAGGGGCTGGGGAAGGCTCTGGGGGACACGCTGGGAGGTTCGTGGGGAGTGGGGGCTCTGATGGGGTTGGGGGTCCTCTCCAGAGGTCTCTGGGGTCGCGCATCTGTGAGGGGAGGGTCTCCAGGGAGTTCAGAGTAATTCAGGTCTCAGGGCTCTGGATCAGGGATTCGGAGGGGAGGGTCTCTAGGGAGTTCAGAGTAATTCGAGGGGGTCTCAGTGGGCCTGCGAGGCTCTGTAGGAGGTCTCTAGGAGTTCAGAGTAATTCGGGGGTCCCAGAGGTCTGGGAGGGCCCTGCGGGCATCTGTGGAGGGGGAGGGTCTCTAGGGAGTTCAGAGTAGCTGGGAGTCCCAGAGGGGCTCTGGGGGCCCTGAGGGGGCTGGGAGGTTCTCTGGAGTGTCCAGGCAGTTCCAGGGGTCTTGGAGGGAGCCCACCGGGCAGGGCTGTGGAGCTCTGGGGTTGGCACCCCAGAGAGGGGTGGGGACACCAGGAGGGTTGGGAGCTCTCTGGGGGCTCCTGTGACAACTCCAGGACCCCAGGGCTGTGGAGCTCTGGGTTGGCACCCCAGAGAGGGGTGGGGGACACCAGGGAGGGTTGGGGGGCTCTCTGGGGGCTCCTCGTGACAACTCCTCTAGGACCCCAGGGCTGTAGGAGCTCTGGGTTGGCACCCCCAGGAGGGGACACCAAGGAGGGGTTAGGGGCTCTCTGGGGCTCTCGTGACAACCCCCCCAGGACCCCAGGGCTGTGTCCGGCTGGGAGAGCTGCGACCGTGTCGCAGCTGCTGGAGACCCTCGGGCAGCACCTGCGGGAGCTCAGGAGACCCCCCACTTCCCGGGCTGTGCCCGCCTGCGCTACCGCCAGGTACCACCCCAGACCACCGGGGATCCCCCCTCTCCAACACCCCAGGACCCTGCTGATCCCTCCCTGCCTCCCCCAGAGCCCCCACATCCCCCGGGACCCCACTGATCCTCCCTGCCTCCCCCACCCAGCCCCCAACACCCCCAGGACCCGCTGATCCCTCCCTGCCTCCCCCACCCAGCCCCCAACACCCCAGGACCCTCTGATCCCTCCCTGCCTCCCCAGAGCCCCCACACTGCCCACCCACGGTGCAGCTCCAGGGGACCCTGGGGGCCAGGCAGGGGCCCCCACCCCGGCAGCCACGGGCTGGCACTGCTGGGGGCTGGGGGCACCCTGGGAGCTGGCGGCGGCCTGGGTGCTGTGGAGGCGGCCCTGTGCCCAGGTGAGGGTGCTGAGGGGCACTGAGAGGCACTGAGGGGGCACTGAGGATGCTGGGAGCACTGAGGGGCATTGAGAGCACTGGGGAGCACTGGAGGGCACTGGGGGCATTGGGAGGCATTGGGGCACTGGGGATGCTGGGGGCACTGGGGGCATTGGGGGCACTGGGGGCATGGAGGGCACTGAGGATGCTGGGGGCACTGGGGGCACTGGGGGGCACTGGGGGCAAGGAGGGCACTGAGGATGTTGGGGGCACTGGGAGCATTGGGATGCTGGGGGCACTGGGAGACGCTGGGGGCACTGGGGGCATGGGGGTTTGGGGACGCTGGGGACACTGGGAGGATGGGAGGTGCTGGGGTGTTGGGGACACTGGGGGCACTGGGGATGCTGGGGGCACTGGGGCATTGGGGGCACTGGGGCATTGGGGACACTGGGGGCATTGGGGCAAGGGAGGGCACTGAGGATGCTGGGGGCACTGGGGGCACTGGGGACGCTGGGGGCACTGGGAGGATGGGAGGTGCTGGGGTGTTGGGGACGCTGGGGGCACTGAGGATGCTGGGGACATTGGGGGCGCTGGGGGTGTTGGGGGCACTGGGGGACACTGGGGGTGCTGGGAGTGTTGGGTGTGTTGGGGACACTGGGGGCACTGGGGGTGTTGGGGATTTGTTGGGCACACTGGGGGACACTGGGGGCACTGGGGGTGTTGGGGATTTGTTGGGCACACTGGGGGACACTGGGGGCACTGGGGGTGTTAGGGGTGCCTCCCCTCTGTGCCCCCCCCACCCCCAGCCCTCCCAGGGCCCCCCAACATCGGAGCAGGACGGGACCTGAGCAGCCAAGCAGGAGTTGGGGACAGACACAGGTACTGTGGGGGACGACCCCAGGGGGACAATAAGTTCTCAGGGTGGGAGGGGGGCAGGGGAATGAATGGCCCCTCACTTTGTGCCCTTGTTCAGGCAGGCCTGAGCCACTGGTGACCCAGGAGATGGGGACCCCCCCCTCCAAGTGCCCACCCGGGGGGGGCTGCACCAGGACCTCCCAGAGCCACGGAGAGCCAGGGCCCCCAACCTGGCCCCCCCTGGCAAGGCCCATAAAGCTGGTGTTGAGACCCTGACTCTGAGCCTGCTCTGGGAGGAACTGGGAGGAGAAGGGACGAGTTTGTGGGACCAGGTGGGGTGGTACAGACCAGGCTGGCCCTGTCCTGCCCCACGGGGTCTTTATTTGGGGGGGGGGCAGCTCACAGGGTACAGACCAGGCTGGCCCTGTCCTGCCCTACGGGGTCTTTATTTGGGGGGGGGGCAGCTCACAGGGTACAGACCGGGCTGGCCCGTCCTGCCCTACGAGGTCTTTATTTGGGGGAGCAGCTCACAGGGTACAGACCGGGCTGGCCCTGTCCTGCCCCACGGGTTCTTTATTTGGGGGGGGGCAGCTCACAGGGTACAGACCAGGCTGGCCCCGTCCTGCCCCACGGGGTCTTTATTGGGGGGGCAGCTCACAGGGCACAGACCAGGCTGGCCCCGTCCTGCCCCACGGGGTCTTTATTGGGGGGGCAGCTCACAGGGCACAGACCAGGCTGGCCCTGTCCTGCCCCACGGGGTCTTTATTTGGGGGGCAGCTCACAGGGTACAGACCAGGCTGGCCCCGTCCTGCCCTCACAGGGTCTTTATTTGGGGGGCAGCTCACAGGGTACAGACCGGGCTGGCCCTGTCCTGCCCCACGGGTTCTTTATTGGGGGGCAGCTCACAGGGGCGGGGGTCTCTGGTAACGCAGCTGGGGCTGGGGCCAGCGGGGGGGCAGGAGGTAGAGCAGGGCCAGCAGGGCCAGCAGGGCCAGCAGCGTCAGCGCCCACGGCGCCCACGGCGACGCCCGCGGGGCCGGCTCCTCACGGCTCCCCGCCGGCCCCGAGTCCTCCTCTGAGTCCTCCTCCTGCTCCGTGTCCCCTGTCCCCTGGGCAGAGCGGTGGGCCGGGGGTCATACAGGGTGGGAAGGGGGGGTTCAGCGGCCGTGGGGAACCCCCAGGGACCCCAATGCCCCCTCCCTTACCGGGCTCGGTGCCGCCGGGGCCGTGATGTCCGTGGCCTGCTCGAGGGGGCACCACGGGCGCCTGAGGGAGGAGGAGGAGGAGGGGTGAGAGTGAGAAGGAGCAGGAGCAGGAGCCCCATGGCACAGCTGGACCAGTGGATCTCCCCGTTTCTGCCAGACCTAATTCCGGCCCTTTCCTCCCCATTTCTGAGCCCTGGGAGCTCTGGGAAGACTAAAGAGCGGGCTGGGCTGCGGGCCAGCGGGATGCCGTGCGGCCCCCGGGAGCCACAGCTGGGCTGGCATGTCCCCATTTCCACCCCCTCCCCTTCCTTCACCCTTGTGTCCTCCCCGCCCCTGTCTCCCCACCCAGCCCCACGTACATGGCCCAGGCGTCCCTCATCCGGCCCAGCTGCTGCCGCAGCTGCGTCGTCTCCAGCCGCAATTCCTGGGGGGAAAAGGGGCGTTTTCAGCACCCACCTCACCCCCAGAGACGGCGGCCACCGTGGGGGGCTGCTGTGGGCCAGGGGCTCCGTGTCCCCCACGCCGAGGGGCTCCGTGTCCCCCACGCTGAGGGTCTCCGTGTCCCCCACGCTGAGGGTCTCCGTGTCCCTCACCCCGAGGGGCTCCGTGTCCCCCACGCCGAGGGGCTCCGCTGTGTCCCAGGGGCTCTGTGTCCTCCCCCCTGAGGGGCTCTGTGTCCCCCACCCCGAGGGGCTCCGTGTCCCCCACCCCGAGGGGCTCCGTGTCCCCCACCCCGAGGGGCTCTGCTGTGTCCCAGGGGCTCCGTGTTCCCCACCCCGAGGGGCTCCGTGTCCCCCACCCTGAGGGGCCCACTGTGTCCCAGGGGCCCGTGTCCCCACAACCGAGGGGCTCAGTGTCCCCCACCCCGAGGGGCTCCGTGTCCCCCACCCCGAGGGGCTCTGCTGTGTCCCCCACGCTGAGGGGCTCTGCTGTGTCCCCCACCCCGAGGGGCTCCGTGTCCCCCACGCCGAGGGGCTCCGCTGTGGCCCAGGGGCTCCGTGTCCCCCACGCCGAGGGGCTCCGTGTCCCCCACCCCGAGGGGCTCCGTGTCCCCCACCCCGAGGGGCTCCGTGACCCCCACACTGAGGGGCTCCGTGTCCCCCACCCCGAGGGGCTCTGTGTTCCCCACCCCGAGGGGCTCCGTGTCCCCCACCCTGAGGGGCTCCGCTGTGTCCCAGGGGCTCCGTGTCCCCCACCCCGAGGGGCTCCGTGTCCCCCACCCCGAGGGGCTCCGCTGTGGGCCAGGGGCCTCGTGTCCCCACCCCGAGGGGCTCCGTGTCCCCACTCGAGGGGCCCGCTGTGTCCCAGGGGCTCCGTGTCCCCACCCCGAGGGGGCTCCGTGTCCCCACCCCGAGGGCTCTGCCTGGCCCAGAGGGCCCGTGTCCCCCACCCCGAGGGGCTCCGCTGTGGCCCAGGGGCTCGGTGTCCCCCCCACGGGGGCTCCGCAGGCCCAGGGCTCCGTGTCCCCCACCCCCGAGGGGCTCCGCTGTGTCCCAGGGCTCCGTGCCTCACCCGAGGGCTCCGCGGCCCAGGGGCCTGTGTCCCCACCCCGAGCCTGCTGTGGCCCATGGGCCCGTGTCCCCCACCCCGAGGGGCTCCGCTGTCCCAGGGGCTCCGCCCCACTCAGGGGCTCCGTGGTCCCCCACCCCGAGGGGCTCCGTGTCCCCCACCCGAGGGGCTCCGCTGTGTCCCAGCTCCGTGTCCTCCGTGTCCCCACGCCGAGGGGCTCCGTGTCCCCACCTCGGCAGAGAGGCCTGCCCAAGCCTGAGGCCTGCGGTCCCCACCCGAGGGGCCCCAGTCCCAGGCTCCGTGTCCCCACCCCGAGGGGCTCCGTTCAGGCCCAGAGGGCCTCGTGTCCCCACCCCGAGGGCTCCGCGTGCGGTGTGCCCAGGGGCTCCGTGTCCCCCACGCTCGAGGCTCAGTGTCCCCCGGCCCCGAGGGCTCCGTGTCCCCACCGCGGGGCTCCATGTTCTGCACCCTGAGGGCTCCGTGGTCCCCACCCTGAGGCTCGTGTCCCCATGCCGAGGGAGCTCCGCCGTGTCCCCAGGGCTCCGTGTCCTGTGCCCGAGGGGGCTCCCGTGTCCCCACCCGAGGGGCCTGCTGTGCCCAGAGGGGCTCCGTGTCCCCCCACCCCGAGGGGCTCCGCTGTGTCCCAGGGCCCGTGTCCCCCACTCCAAGGGGCTCCGTGTCCCCCACCCCGAGAGGCTCCAGTGTCTCCCCACCGAGGGGCTCTGCTGTGTCCCAGGGGCTCCGTGTCCCCACCCCGAGGGCTCCGTGTCCCCCACGCTGAGGGGCTCTGCTGTGTCCCAGGGGCTCCGTGTCCCCCACCCTGAGGGTCTCCGTGTCCCCCACCCGAGGGCTCCGTGTCCCCACCCCGAGGGGCTCCGTGTCCCCACCCCGAGGGCTCCGCTGTGTCCCACCCCGAGGGGCTCCGTGTCCCCCACGCCGAGGGGCTCCGCTGTGGCCCAGGGGCTCCGTGTCCCCCACGCCGAGGGCTCCGTGTCCCCACCCCGAGGGGCTCCGTGTCCCCACGCCGAGGGCTCGGTGTCCCCCACCCCGAGGGGCTCCGTGTCCCCCACGCCGAGGGGCTCAGTGTCCCCCACCCCGAGGGGCTCCGTGTCCCCCACGCCGAGGACTCCCATGTTCCCCACCTGAGGGCTCCGTGCCCCCCACCCTGAGGCCCGTGTCCCCATGCCGAGGGGCTCCGCTGTGTCCCGAGGGCTCCGTGTCCCCATGCCGAGGCCTGTGTCCCCACCCGAGGGGCTCCGCTGTGTCCCAGGGGCTCCGTGTCCCCCACCCCGAGGGGCTCCATGTCCCCCACCCCGAGGGGCTGGCTCGGGACACGCCGTACCTGCACCGCCCGGTCGTACTCCTCCAGCGCCACCGCCAGCTCCTGCGCCCGCCGCCCCGCCTGCGGGACAGGCCCAGCGTGAGGGGCTGCGGGGGGCTCTGGGGGTGGCTCTGGGGGGGGCTCTAGGGGGGGGCACAGGCAGGGCAGCGCTCACCTGGGCAAGGGCAGCGTCCCGGGCAGAGAGGAGCGCGGTGTCACGGCAGAGCTGGGCCTGGGCGGAGGGGAGAGGGGGTCGTCGCACCATCCCCGGCGCTGCCCGGCGGGGAGGCCGCCACCGGCACCGGCACTTACCTCCAGGTCAGCCACGCGGGCCGCCTGCGCCTGGATCTGCTCCCGCAGCCCCTGCCCCTCGGCGATCAGCCGCCGGTTCTGCTCGGGGCAAAGAGGGGCCGGGGTTTCGCCGCGGCACCGCGACACCGGGGCAGCCCCTCGGTCCCGGCCTCACCTCCTCCTGGAGACCCTCGGCCCGCAAGCACAGGCTCCGCTGCTCCTTCTCCTGGGGAAGGCGGGCGGGGGCTGTGAGGTGGGAGTGGGGCAGGAGTCACGGCGTGGTGACCTCACACCTCGAGCGCCGCTCACCATGTGCCGAGCGTGCCGCCGGAGCTCGCCGTTCTCCTCCTCCAGCCCCTTCGCCACGGCCTTCAGGTCCTCCAGCTCCTCAGCGGCCGCCCGGGCCTGCTCCAGCGCCTGCCGGCTGCTGCCGGGGGTGAGAGGGCAACAAAGGTACTTCGGTGTCCCCAGAGCAGCCAGGCAGGAGCCACCACCCTGCACCCACTCCACACCTCCGCAGCTGAGCCTGGAGCTGAGCCGTCTCCTCGGCCAGGCGGGCGTTCAGCTCCTCGGCCAGCTCGGCGTCCCGCTGCAGCTTCGTGTTGTGGGCGGCCAGCTGCCTGGCACGGCTGCGCAGCCCGGCGGCTTCAGCGCTGCCGGGGAGTTCCTCCAGTCTGGGGGTGCTCCGGGGATGGGGGCCCCGAGCACGGCCAGGGCCGGGATGTCCCCGAGGTCTCGACACTTACAGGCTGGTGGCGTCCGTGTCGCCGCCACCGTCGCCACCCTGGAGCTGGGCAGCTGCCGGGGCCACGTGGCTGTCCTCCTCTGCGGGATGGGGACACGGGACATCGTGGTGGTGTCCCCACTGTGGGCCCCCCACCCTGATTTCCCTTTCCTGCACTGACACCCACCAGCCAGCGCCGGGCTGGGCTCGCCGCTCTCCGTGTCCTCCCGCTCCTCGCCGAGCCATGCGCTCCTGCAGGGACACAGAGCCATCCGTGGGCACGTGGAGCAGCGGCACCGACCTGCCCTGCTGGCCTCGGGACTGACCGCTGTCCTTACACTGACCCTGACCCCGGCACTGCCCCCGGCACCGACCTGCCCTGCTGGCCTCAGGACTGACCGCTGTCCTACACTGATCCTGCCCCCGGCACCGACCTGCCCTGCTGGCCTCGGGACTGACCGCTGTCCTTACACTGACCCTGCCCCCGGCACCGACCTGCCCTGCTGGCCTCGGGACTGACTGCTGTCCTACACTGACCCTGCCCCCGGCACCGACCTGCCCTGCTGGCCTCGGGACTGACCGCTGTCCTTACACTGACCCTGCCCCCGGCACTGACCTGCCCTGCTGGCCTCGGGACTGACCGCTGTCCTTACACTGACCCTGCCCCTGTTACTGCCCCCGGCACCGACCTGCCCTGCTGGCCTCGGGACTGACCGCTGTCCTTACACTGACCCTGCCCCCGGCACCGACCTGCCCTGCTGGCCTCGGGACTGACCGCTGTCACCTGACACTGACCCCGGCACCGACCTGCCCTGCTGGCCTCAGGACTGACCGCTGTCCTACACTGACCCTGCCCTGTTACTGACCCGGCACCGACCTGCCCTGCTGGCCTCAGGACTGACCGCTGTCCTTACACTGACCCTGCCCCCGGCACCGACCTGCCCTGCTGGCCTCGGGACTGACCGCTGTCCTTACACTGACCCTGCCCCTGTTACTGACCCCGGCACCGACCTGCCCTGCTGGCCTCGGGACTGACCGCTGTCCTACACTGACCCTGCCCCTGGCACCGACCTGCCCTGCTGGCCTCGGGACTGACCGCTGTCCTTACACTGACCCTGCCCCCGGCACCGACCTGCCCTGCTGGCCTCGGGACTGACCGCTGTCCTTACCCTGACCCTGTTACTGACCCGTCCTGCCGGCACGCTGCGATCCAGCCGCCCATGGCCGCTCGGAACCGGGGCAGGTCCAGGGCGGCCCCCGAGGCCTCGGGGTCCAGCGCCCGCCGCAGGGCCCTCAGCCGCCCGTCGTGCCCGCTGTGCCCGGTCACCGCTGCCACGTACTCAACCACCCGCTGCGGCAGCACCGTCCCTGCGGTGGGCACCGGTCAGGGCCGAGGCCTCCCCGGCCCCGGGCAGGGGGAAAAGGGGGTATTGGGCCCAGGGGGGGGTTTGTCCCGTCCACCTGTGCGCTCGGGGTCACAGGCGGCGAAGGTGCAGTCGAGGGCAAACTCGTCCGAGCAGCCGCTCTCGGCCGGGGCTGGGGGAGACACGGCGGGTCGTGAGGGGGGGGGTCCCGGCTCTCCCTCCCTCCCTCCCTCCCACCTCCCGCGGGCCCTCACGGTCCCCACCCAGCGGGGGCCCGGTGGCTGCCGGGGAGCAGGGGCCCTCTGCGGCCATCCTGGGGGTGGCTCGGGGCTCCCCCTGCCCCGGGGTCGTTTGTTTTGGGGGTCCCGGGGGGTCGCGGGCCTGAGGCGGGGTCGGGGTCCCGTCGTGAAGGGGGGGTTGGAAATCGCCTCAGGGCGGGGAGGGGGCGGGGCCTGGCGCGAGCCGTTCCCGCCCAGAGGGGAAAGGGGCGGGGCCACCTCGGCTGGCCCGAAGGCAGGGGCGGGGGCAGGGGCGTGGCCAGGGGCGTGGCCAGGCGGGGTCGGATTTTGGAAGGGGGGGGTCCCCACGTGTCGATCTTCGCGGGTCGGGGGTCCCGGTCCCTGTCCCGGTCCCTGTCCCGATCCTTGTCCCGGTCCCTGTCCCGGTCCCTGTCCCGGTCCTTGTCCCGATCCCTGTCCCGATCCCTGTCCCGGTCCTTGTCCCGATCCCTGTCCCGATTCCTGTCCCGGTCCTTGTCCCGGTCCCTGTCCCGGTCCTTGTCCCGATCCCTGTCCCGGTCTCTGTCCCGGGTCCCTGTCCCGGTCCTTGTCCCGATCCCTGTCCCGGTCCTTGTCCCGATCCCTGTCCTGGTCTCTGTCCCGGTCCCTGTCCCAGTCCCCGACTCCGTCTTGTTGCTTCCCGCCGGCTTTATTGAAAGACAGACCACTGGCAAACACCTCCCCCCCTACCCCCCACGCCGCCCTTCCACCATTCCCCAGCCTCTCAGAGCCCCCGCAGCAGCTTCTCATAGTGGGGGTCCAGGTTCCTGACCAGGAACATCGACAGCATCAGCAGGGCGAGCTAGGAGCAGAGAGCTGAGTCAGCAACCTGACCTGCCCGGATCCTCTGAGACCCCACCCCAACCACCCTGAACATCCCCCTTCCAGCCCTCTGACCCCACCACGGCCAACCTGAAACCCCCCTGAACCCCCCGGGTCACCCCCAGTCCACCCATGCCAGCTCAGCCCCCTCACCTCCCCCAGGCCAATGCCCAGGCACACCCCCGTGACGGTGACCAGGTTTGCAGCCAGCCAGTCCCGGACGCCCGCGGCGCAGCCCTGTGGGAGGAGGAGGAGGACGGGGAGGTGTGTGACAATCAGGGGTCACCTGGAGAGCCCCCCTGCCCAAATCTCCAGGAGCTCTGTGACCCCCACCCCGGTGCCTCACCTTGGGGAAGATGTCACCGGGGGCAGCTGCGAGGCAGCGGCCGTGGGGCAGCGTCCCTGGGGTGCTGTGGGTGCTGTTGGGGGCCCTGAGGCAGGAGCAGGCGACAGTCTCAGCCTCGTCCGTGTCCCCAGAGGGTCCATCCCGGTGCTCCCAATCCTGGCGCCCATTCCAGCCGCAGCAGCCGAGCTGGGGGAGGCAGGGGGTCAGTGGGGTGGCTGTGGCTGTGCCTGGGGTGGGTGGGGGCTCTGTGGGGGTCTCACCTGCTGCTGGACAGCATCCCAGCCCTCGTGGGGGTCCCCAGGCGGTCCCTGAGCTGGGTACTCCTGGATCAGCCTCTGCGCGTAGGTGGCCACCTTGGTGGCCAGCTGGGCGGGGGGAGTGCAGGGTGAGAGCAGCCCTGCCCCCTGGTCCTGTCCCCCACCCCACCCCCAAAAAGCCCCAGGGTCCCCCAGTACTCACAGCAGCGCTGCGTGTAGACGATGACGCCCACCGTGATCTGGGCAACGAAGAGCAGCAGCAGGACCCCGAAGTACTTCAGGGACAAATGGAGGGATGGTTCAGCCAGGACCCCCCAGCCCCCTTCTTGGGGGGCGCAGAGGGGTCCCCCACCACCAGCACAGGATGTGGTGGCAGCACGTGGCCCGCGGTCGCGCCAGGAAATTGCAGCACAGCTCCCAGTTCTGCAGCCCCCTCCCCCTTGGACCACCCCCCGACCCCCCAGCCCCCAGCTTACCAGCATGAGCAGCACCTTGACCTCCTTGAGGGCCCCCAGGCAGCCCAGGAACCCCAGCAGCATCGTGACGATGCCGACCCCGCAGAAGCCGTAGGACCAGACCCTCAGGCTGACCAGCGGTGACCCTGGGGGGCACACGGGGGGTCGTAGGACCAACCAGACCCTCAGATTGACCAGCGGTGACCCTGGGGGGCACACGGGGGGTCAGGGTCCCCCTTTTTCCACTCCCCCAGCTCAGGGTGCCCCAGGGTCCCAGGGTCCCTTACCCAGCACGGCGGCGAAGCTCTGCCGGTCGAAGAGGACCCAGAGGCCGAAGGCGAGGAGGAGGGTGCCCAGGGCCTGGGGGGGGTCGAGGGGGGGCACCCAAGCCGGGTCAGCAAATTGGGGACCCTCCGGTGCCTGTGAAACTGTTGGCCCCCCCCCCCCAAGGCGTAGCTGGGCCCCTCCCAGGTCTCCCTATCCCCCTATGTCCCCAGGTGCCCCATCTGCCCTTGTCCCCATCTCCCCATCCCTTCAGCCCCGCACCCTCCCATCTACCCCCTGCCCCTCACTCTCCCGCCCCCGAGTCCCTCCCCAGCCCCGCGTAGCCCCCCCAGCTCCCCGCCGCGACCGCACTCACGAAGAAGAAGAGGTTGAGGAGGAAGAGAAAGCGCTTGGCGCAGCCCAGGCAGCCTCTGGGGCTCATGTCTGCTCGAGGGTGGTCGCGGCCGCACGCCCGGAGCCGGTGCCCACCCCGGGCCTGAGCCCCGCACAGCCCCGCGGGCGGCCCCGCCCGTCCCCTTCGGGTGCCTCGGGCCCCGCAGGAAGCGCCGGGGGCGGTGGAAGCGCCGCGGGGGCGTCGCGAGTGGTGCGGCCCCCGGACCCCCGTCGAGAGCGTGTGATGGACCCCCGGTATCGGTGTGGGACCCCCTCATCGACGCCTGGGGAGGGTCTGTGACCGACACCCCCCATCGACCCCCTTCCCCACCCCGGTATCGGTGTGAGACCCCCTCATCGACGCCTGGGGAGGGTCTGTGACCCCACACTCGACCCTAGGGTGTCTGCGACCCCTCACATCGACCCCGAAATGTCGGTGTGTGATCCCCAGCGACCCCTGGGGAGTGTCCGTGATGCGACCCCAGGGACCCTGAGGTGTCTGCGTGACCCCCCAGCGACCCCCAAAGTGTCTCTGTGTGTCGACCCCCAGGGACCCCCGAAGTGTCTGTGTGTGCTGACCCCCAGGGACCCTAGGGTGTCTCCGTGTGTGACCCCAGGGACCCCCGTGAGTTTCTCCGTGTGCGATCCCCAGGGACCCCCGTGGGTATCCGTGTGCGACCCCCAGGGACCCCCGGGGGTATCTCCGTGTGCGACCCCCAGGGACCCCCTAAAGGTCTGTGTGTCGACCCCCAAGGACCCCCGGGGGTATCTCCGTGTCCGACCCCCAAGGACCCCTGAAGTGTCTGTGTGTCTGACCCCAGGGACCCCCGGGGGTATCTCCGTGTGCGACCCCCGGGGGTATCTCCGTGTGTGACCCCCAGGGACCCCCGGGGGTATCCGTGTGTGACCCCCGGGGGTATCTCCGTGTGCGACCCCCGGGGGTATCTCTGTGTTCGCCGCCCCCCCCCCGGTGACCGCGGGGGTCCCGGTGAAGACGCCGCGTGGGCGTGGCCGAGCCCCGATGGGCGTGGCAAGGTGGGGGGGGGCGTGGCCTCACCGGGCCCCGTAGCACGTTGTCCTTCGTCACGTGACTCGGGCGCGGCTCCCGCTCCGCTCGGCCGGTGTCACGTGACGCCGGCGGGCACACCACGTGGTCCGGGCGCGATGGCGGCGGCGGCGGCTTCGGCCCAGCGGGGCGGCGGCGGCGGCGGCGGCAGCGGCAGCGGCGATCCCGGGGCCGGGACCGGGGCTGGAGCCGGGGCTGGGGGCGGCTCCGGCGGCCGCGAGCCCGCCCCGGCCCCGGGGGGCGGCGGTGAGTGTGGCGCCGGGACCCCCGCGGGGGGCGCGGCCTGTGCGGGCCTTGGGGGGAGCGGCGGCCAGGGCCGGTGCCCCCGCGTTCCCCCGGGTCAGCGCCCCGCTCTTCGCAGGGGGCCTCCTCGGACCAGATCATGCAGACGGGGGCGATCCTGCTGCGGGCGTGAGTGGGGGAGCTGGGGGCCCGCCGGGAGGAGGGCTGGGGAGCTGGGGGCGAGGGGAGGGGGCGAGGGGAGGGGGCGAGGGGAGGACCCGGGGAGTGCAGGGGGCACTTGGGGGTGCGGAGGCAGCCTCGAAGCTGGGGGACTGGGCAGACGGAAGGGACTTGGGGGTCCTGAGAAGAGAAAGGGTCGGGAGGGACACGGGGGTCGTGGGGGCACTTGGGGTGCAGGGGGCACTTGGGGGATTTGGGGCACAGGTGGTGGGACACGGAGGGAGGACTTGGGAGGACGCAGGACCTCGGGGATCACAGCGGGGATTTGGGGGTGTGCAGGGGTGGGGTGGGGACACGCGTTGCCGGGCGGTCCCCCAGAGTGGCAGGGGTCCCTCTGCGCCGCCCCCAGGTTCGTGCGGGACCGCGTGGAGCGCTGCGGGGACCCGCAGGCCGTGGCGCTGAGCGTGGCCGAGCTGGGCGAGCCCCAGCCCAGCAGCCCCGACACCAAACGCCTCAGCGAGTGCCTGCGGCGCATCGGCGACGAGCTCGACAGCAACATGGAGCTGCAGAGGTAACGGGGGGGGGGGTCCCGCCGTCCATCCCGACCCCTCCCCGCGGCACTGACGGGCCCCGCCTCCCCAGGATGATCGAGCAGGTGGGCTGCGACGCCCCCAAGCAGCTCTTCTTCCGCGTGGCCAAGGAGATGTTTGCCGACGGCGCCTTCAACTGGGGCCGCGTCGTCGCCCTCTTCTACTTCGCCTGCAAGCTGGTTCTGAAGGTGGCTGCGTCCCTGACCCCTCTGTAGCCCCCTCCCCAGCCCTGCTTTGGCCCCCCCTGACCCCTCCCTGTCCCCCCCCAGGCGCTCTGCACCAAGGTCCCCGAGCTGGTGCAGACCATCCTGGGCTGGACCTTGGAGTACCTGCGGGAGCACGTGCTGGCCTGGATCCAGGCCCAGGGCGGTTGGGTGAGTCCTGGACCCCCCCTCGCTCCCCAGGGGAAGCTTTGGGGGGTCCCTGAGGTGATATCTCCCCCCTCTGTGCCCCCCCCAGGAAGGGCTGCTCTCGCACTTCGGCACCCCGACCTGGCAGACCATCACCATCTTCGCCGCCGGCGTCCTCACCGCCTCGCTCACCATCTGGAAGATGTCCTAGGCTCTTGGGAGGGTGGGGAAGGGGGCTGTGACCCCTCCCCACAACAATCCTCACCCCCTCCCTGGCCTGGCCTGGCCCGGCCCTGCCGGCAGGGATGGTGCTGACCCCCTCTCCCCCGTGCCTTCCAGGGGCAGGGGGCTTTTAACACCCAGGACTTGCTGGCCTGGACTTTGGGAGGGGTGGTTGAGCTGTGGGGACCCTCCCCTCCTCTCCCTCCCTCCTTCCCTCCCCCCAAAAAAAGCTGTGGCACCCCCTTCCCCACCAAACCCTTCTGCCATGGCTGGGCCCATACCAGATTTGGGGAGGGGGTTAGCGGGGTGGGGGTCACTCCACTCCCTCCCACATTTCCCAGCCCCAGTGCTGGGCCCCTCCTGAGGGGTAGGGGGCCACAAGCCCCGCTTTTCCCCCTCCCCCCCCGGCCTCAGAGCGGTTCAACCCCAGGACTTGCGGTGCTTTTTTTTTGGGGGTCCTGCAGTTCCACCCCCAGATGTGGGGGTGGGGTGTCTGTGACCCCCCAAAATGTGGGGTGAGGGGGTGGGGAGGTTGCAGCCCCAGCTGCAGGTGGAGTATTTATTGGGGGCTCCCTGTCCCCAGAAGGGCCCCCAGGTGCAATACCCCCTCCCAGGGCGGAGGCTCTCAGGGTGGGGGGCCGTGCCCCCTGTTTACACCCCCTCCTCCCCCAGCCCCTCAGGGGTCCCCACTCGGCAATCCCTGAGGACCTGCCCCGGACCCCTCCCCCACCCCCACGGTGCTCTTTGGGGATGTCGTGACGCGGTGACGTCATCGGGGACGCCCCCTCCCAAACAGGGGCGCGGGGACCCTGCCTCACCCCCTCCCCCACCCCACCCCAGCCTTTTCTCGATGGTTTTTTGTTGGTTTTTTTTTGTTTTCCTTCTCTTTTTTTGTACCTTGTTTTGTATCTCAGGAATTTCAACGGGAATTAAAAAAAAAAAAAAAAAAAGCAAACGCGGCGCTTCTTGTGCCCCCTGGGTGAGGGTCAACACCCACCTCGATGGGGTCACGTCTTTTTGGGGGGAGGCTGGCTGAGTGCAGGAGGGAGCCCAAGGAGTAAAAACCCAAAGGAAGAACTGTAGGGTCGGGGGCTGCCCTAAACCCCTCATCCCCCCATTTTCCCCCGGCACCCCCACCCCCGCGCTTCTCCCAGCCCTGAGGAAAAGCCGAGTCAGCACTTCCAGGGGCCAAGTTCCCTTTTATGGCCTCAGGGGCTGAGTCAGCTCCTTCCCCGCCCCCATCGTGACCCCCGGCCCCGGTCATCGAACTCCACCGGGCGGGCGATCGCTGCCTCGCCAAGCGGGGCAGGACCGAGCCCACCCCCAAAATTCCCCCTGATCGCCCCTTTCCAGCTCCTCCCCTCCCCTCAACCCCCGGCAGGCTCCTGGTGCCCCCAGCCCAGCAGGGAGCAGGGGCTCCCTCGAACCACACCCCCACCCCCGGGAGACCCTGCCCACCCCCCCTGGGAGACCCCTGCCCAGGGTGAGAACCCTGGTGAGCTCCGACCCTCCAATCCTGCCCAGTCACGCTGACTGGGCCCGTTGTGACAAACAGGGACAAGGGCCAGGCCACCGCGCCTTCCGGGCGGGAGCGGGAGTGGAGGGGGTCCCTGGGCAGGAGGGTGGTCCCCCACCCCAACCCACCCCCTTTCCCGCCCACCGGTGAAGAAGGGATAAAACCCCCTCTGCGGGGCTTTGTGCGGCCAGAGCCGCGTTCTCGCTTCAACAGTGCTTGAACGGAACCGGCTGCCCCTTCGGCTCCCTCTCCCTCCCCGTCCATTCCATCTGTCTGTCTGTCTGTCCGTCCATCCCGTCCATCCCGTCCATCATGGAGTCCCAGGTCCGCCAGAATTACCACCGAGACTGCGAGGCCGCCGTCAACCGCATGGCCAACATGGAGCTCCACGCGTCCTACGCCTACCTCTCCATGGTAGGGGGGCTTTGTGGGGGGCTGAGGGACACCCCCTTCCCCCCACCACCACCACCACCTCCCCCGAGCGCCCTCCTGCACCCCCAAAAACCCGACGGCGATGGGGCGGCGCCGCCTGCCAGGGCGAGATAACGGGCTGCTGGTGGTGGTGATGATGATGGAAGGGTTTTTTGGGGGAGTCCCGGTGGGCTCTTTCTGATCCGCCCTCCCCTCCCCTCCCCTCCCCTCCTTAGGGCTTTTACTTCGAGCGGGACGATGTGGCGCTGCCGCGGCTCGGCCGCTTCTTCCTGGAGCAGGCTCGGGAGGAGCGGGAGCACGCCCAGGGGCTCCTGCGCTTCCAGACGCGCCGCGGCGGCCGCGTCTTGCTGCAGGACATCAAGGTTTGGGCCGGGGGCTGCGGGTGGGGCTGGGGTCGTGGGGGTCCCTGCGGTGACGCTCCCTTGCCCTCCCTTCCTTCCCCCCCAGAAGCCGGAGCGGGACACTTGGGGGTCGGCGCTGGAGGCGGTGGAGGCGGCGCTGCAGCTCGAGAAGTCGGTGAACCAGGCGCTGCTGGACCTGCACGCTCTGGCCTCCGAGAAGGGAGACCCCCACGTGAGTCCTCCTCGACCCCCCCCCGAAGCATCTGCGCCCCCCAAGACGACGTTTCTCTCTCTTTCCCTGCACATCTGCGCCCCCCAAACGACGTTTCCCTCTCTTTCCCTGCACATCTGTGCCCCCCAAACGACGTTTCCCTCTCTTTTCCTGCACATCTGCGCCCCCCAAACGACGTTTCCCTCTCTTTCCCTGCACATCTCTGCCTCGGGGGTCCACCCCTGTGCTCCCCTGGACATTTTTGGGACCTCCAGCTGCCCTCCCTTGGGAGTCTCTGCCTCCTCCAGCCCCCCCTGTGGGCTGAGCCCCCCGACTCCAGCCCTGCCTGATCTCCCCTTTTTCCCCGCAGCTCTGCGACTTCCTCGAGTCTCACTACCTGGACGAGCAAGTGAAAGCCATCAAGGCGCTGGGGGACCACGCCACCAACCTGCGGCGCCTCGGCGGCACCGGCGGCTCCACCGGCCCCGCCCCGGCCCCGGCCGGCCTCGGGGAGTACCTGTTCGACCGCCTGAGCCTGGAGGAGGAGCGCAGCTGAACCCCCGAGCCCCGCCCTACCCGGGGACCGGACCCCCAGACCCTCGTAACCCCTGAGCCCCGCCCGGGACCCCCAGAGCCCCGCCTGGGACCCCCAGGCCCCGCCTGGGACCCCCTCGAGGCCCCGCCCGGGACCCCCGAGCCCCGCCTGGGACCCCCCGCGAGCCCCGCCGGGACCCCCGAGCCCCGCCCGGGACCCCCCAGACCCTCGTAACCCCAGGCCCCGCCCGGGACCCCCCGAGCCCCGCCCGGGACCCCCCAGACCTCGTAACCCCGAGCCCCGCCTGGGACCCCCACCTGAGCCCCGCCTGGGACCCCCAGACCCTCGTAACCCCAGGCCCCGCCCGGGACCCCCAGAGCCCCGCCCGGGACCCCCCCAGACCCTCGTAACCCCCGAGCCCCGCCCGGGACCCCCCCAGACCCTCGTGAACCCCCGAGCCCGCTCCACAGGGGCTTTGCCTGCTGGGCCACCCCCCCAGCACGACTCCAATAAAGGGTCTGTCCTAGCGCCATTCCCGCCTCCTTTGTTGCCTTTGGGTGGCCCCGAGGGGGACCCTCCCCATTCCCAGAGCTTCAGTTCCTTCCCCATCCCCAGAGCTTCAGTTCCTTCCCCATCCCCAGAGCTTCAGTTCCTTCCCCATCCCCAGAGCTTCACTTCCTTCCCCATCCCCAAAGCTTCACTTCCTCCCCCATCCCCAGAGCTTCACTTCCTTCCCCATCCCCAGAGCTTCACCCCCTTCCCCATCCCCAGAGCTTCACTCCCTTCCCTATCCCCAAAACTTCACTCCCTTCCCCATCCCCAGAGCTTCAGTTCCTTCCCCATCCCCAGAGCTTCAGTTCCTTCCCCATCCCCAAAACTTCACCCCCTTCCCCATCCCCAAAACTTCACTTCCTTCCCCATCCCCAGAGCTTCACTCCCTTCCCCATCCCCAAAACTTCACTTCCTTCCCCATCCCCAGAGCTTCAGTTCCTTCCCCATCCCCAAAACTTCACTCCTTCCCCATCCCCAGAGCTTCACTTCCTCCCCCATCCCCAGAACTTCACTCCCTTCCCCATCCCCAGAGCTTCACTCCCTTCCCCATCCCCAGAGCTTCAGTTCCTTCCCCATCCCCAGAGCTTCACTTCCTTCCCCATCCCCAGAGCTTCACTCCCTTCCCCATCCCCAGAGCTTCACTCCCTTCCCCATCCCCAAAACTTCACCCCCTTCCCCATCCCCAGAGCTTCACTCCCTTCCCCACCCCCAAAGCTTCACTCCCTTCCCCATCCCCAAAACTTCACTTCCTTCCCCATCCCCAGAGCTTCAGTTCCTTCCCCATCCCCAAAACTTCACTTCCTTCCCCATCCCCAGAGCTTCACCCCCTTCCCCATCCCCAGAGCTTCACTCCCTTCCCCATCCCCAAAACTTCACTTCCTTCCCCATCCCCAGAGCTTCACTTCCTTCCCCATCCCCAGAGCTTCACTCCCTTCCCCATCCCCAAAACTTCACTCCCTTCCCCATCCCCAAAACTTCACTCCCTTCCCCATCCCCAAAACTTCACTTCCTCCCCCATCCCCAAAACTTCAGTTCCTTCCCCATCCCCAAAGCTTCAGTTCCTTCCCCATCCCCAAAGCTTCACTTCCTCCCCCATCCCCAGAGCTTCACTTCCTTCCCCATCCCCAAAACTTCACTCCCTTCCCCATCCCCAGAGCTTCAGTTCCTTCCCCATCCCCAGAGCTTCAGTCCCTTCCCCATCCCCAAAGCTTCACTCCCTTCCCCATCCCCAGAGCTTCACCCCCTTCCCCATCCCCAAAACTTCACTTCCTTCCCCATCCCCAAAACTTCACTTCCTTCCCCATCCCCAAAACTTCACTCCCTTCCCCATCCCCAAAACTTCACTTCCTCCTTCTCGGAATCCTCTCCATTTCCTGCTTTTCCGAAGCTCCCTTCTACCCCTCTTTTTCCCAAAACTCCTTCAATTTTCCCCTTTTCCAAATTTCCTCCGATTCCTCCTTTTCCAAATAACCTTCCTCTCCTTTTTTTTTTTTTTTGAATTTCCAAAACTGCTCGAGTTTCCCCCTTTTCCCAAATCCCGGGCAGTTCCTCCTTTCCCAGAGCACATTAACCTGGCTAAACTCCCTCGTTTCCCGCTGGTTTTTCCCTGGAAAAATCCTGTCCGGGACCGCTTTTCCCGTGGAAAAACTCGGGAAGGGGGCGTGTCCTCCCCCCGAACCCCGCCCTTTTCGCGCCTTGCCGAGCTCCCATTGGTTCGCTGCGCCGTCAATCACCCCCTTAACCTCCCGCCTTGGCCACGCCCCCTCGCGCTCCCATTGGCTCCTCGCACTGTCAATCAGGCAGAGCAAGTGGGCGGAACCTCCCTGTGATTGACAGCGCTCTTGCCCAATCATCGCCCGCTCCCTGCTCCTCCCCACGTACGGGGGGTTTTTTTTTGGGGGTGTTTTTTTGGGGGGAGGTTTTTGGGGGGCGAAGGGACCCCCTGGGACCCCCCGGGCCCCCCTCCTGAGGCCCCTCGGGGGGCGGGCAGAGGGCCGGAACAGCTTCGGGGGCGCAGGACCCCGGGGTGAGGGGGAAGGGAGGGACCCCAGGGGTGAGGATTCGGGAGGAAGGAGGGACCCCGGCGTGGGGAGGGGACCGTGGGATGTGACTGCTGACCCCAGTCTCTGGTGGTCCCGGGATTCCAATCCCTGGTCTGGGAGGGATGGACTGGGAGGGGATTGAGGGGCACTGGGATGGACTGGGAGGGGGTTGAGGGGCACTGGGATGGACTGGGAGGGGATTGAGGGGGACTGGGATGGACTGGGAGGGGATTGAGGGGCACTGGAGGGGACTGGGAAGGGATTGAGGGGGACTGGGATGGACTGGGAGGGGATTGAGGGGCACTGGGATGGACTGGGAGGGGATTGAGGAGCACTGGAGGGGACTGGGAGGGGATTGAGGGGCACTGGGATGGACTGGGAGGGGATTGAGGGGCACTGGGATGGACTGGGAGGGGGTTGAGAGGCACTGGAGGGACTGGGATGGACTGGGGAGGAGTTGAGGGGCACTGGAGGGGACTGGGGGGCACTGGAGGGGACTGGGATATAGTGGGACCCCACCCCCCTTAAAGACCCCAACCTGACCCCCTCCCAGCACCCCCCTCCTCCCCTCTCCCAGTGCTCCCAGTCCCAAACTGGGGAAGGCCAGGAAGAGGCTGCAGCAGCCTCGGGTCCAACAGGCCTTTTATTACCCCAGGGAGGAAAAGACCCTAAAAGGAAAGGAAAGACCCCAAAATAGTGTCAATAATCCAAATAAAGGGAAAAAACCCCACCCCCTCCCGGGAGAAGGATGGAGAACCCCCAAAAAGGAGGAGGTACCCCAAAATAAGAAGTGAAGGAGCAATAAAAGGAGATGGGGAAGTT
This sequence comes from Myiozetetes cayanensis, assembly GCF_022539395.1. NCBI lineage: Eukaryota > Metazoa > Chordata > Aves > Passeriformes > Tyrannidae > Myiozetetes > Myiozetetes cayanensis. Next base: position 49,553 of record NW_026088285.1, read on the forward strand.
CCTTCGGGGGAGAGGGTCAAATACCCTAAAAATACCCCCAAAAAGAGTAAAAACCCAGAAAAAGTGTGAGGAGGGTCAAACACCCCCGGGAGTCAAATAGCCCTGAGGAGGTCAAACACCCCCAGGGTCAAATAGCCCCGAGGGGTCAAACACCCCAGGGGTCAAAATACCCCAAAAATGCCAGAAAAGTCCAAAAAAGGGGTGAATCTCCCGGGTGGGAGTCAAAGCCCGGGGGGTCCCAGCTCCTCCCGGGGTCGGGGGTCCTGGGGGTCGGGGGTCTCAGTCCCGCCGCAGGTTCTTCAGCCTCTCCTCCAGGTCGGCGTCAGCATCGGCCAAAGCGGCCGCGGCCTCGGCCCCTCCCCGCCCCTCCCCGCCGCCAGGGACCCCGGGCAGAGCTGGGGGCACACACAGAGAGAGGGTCAGGAGTTGACACTAGGACCCCCAAAATTCCCCCCAAATTCCCCCCAAATTCCCCCAAAATGGGGGAGGGGGGGAAACATCTCCCAAAAGGCCCCAAACAGCCCTGAAATGGCCCCAAAATAGCCCTGAAATGGCCCCAAAATAGCCCTGAAATGGCCCCAAAATAGCCCTGAAATGGCCCCAAAATAGCCCTGAAATGGCCCCAAAATAGCCCTGAAATGACCCCAAAACAGCCCTGAAATTACCCCAAAACAGCCCTGAAATGGCCCCAAAACAGCCCTGAAATGGCCCCAAACAGCCCTGAAATGGCCCCGAAATAGCCCTAAAGCGACCCCAAAATAGCCCTAAACCGACCCCAAAATAGCCCTGAAATGGCCCCGAAATAGCCCTGAAATGGCCCCAAAATAGCCCTGAAATGGCCCCAAAATAGCCCTAAACCGACCCCAAAATAGCCCTAAACCAGCCCCAAAATAGCCCTGAAATGACCCCAAAATAGCCCTGAAATGGCCCCAAAATAGCCCTGAAATGGCCCCAAAATAGCCCTGAAATGACCCCAAAATAGCCCTGAAATGACCCCAAAATAGCCTTGAAATGGCCCCAAAATAGCCCTGAAATGACCCCAAAATAGCCCTGAAATGGCCCCAAAATAGCCCTAAACCAACCCCAAAATAGCCCTGAAATGGTCCCAAAATAGCCCTGAAATGACCCCAAAATAGCCCTGAAATGGCCCCAAAATAGCCCTAAACCAACCCCAAAATAGCCCTGAAATGGCCCCAAAATAGCCCTGAAATGGCCCCAAAATAGCCCTGAAATGGCCCCAAAATAACCCTGAAATGGCCCCAAAATAGCCCTGAAATGACCCCAAAATAGCCCTGAAATGGCCCCAAAATAGCCCTGAAATGACCCCAAAATAGCCCTGAAATGGCCCCAAAATAGCCCTGAAATGGCCCCAAAATAGCCCTGAAATGGCCCCAAAATAGCCCTAAACCAACCCCAAAATAGCCTGAAATGGCCCCAAAATAGCCCTGAAATGGCCCCAAAATAGCCCTGAAATGGCCCCAAAATAGCCTGAAATGGCCCCAAAATAGCCCTGAAATGGCCCCAAAATAGCCCTGAAATGGCCCCAAAATAGCCCTAAACCAACCCCAAAATAGCCCTGAAATGGCCCCAAAATAGCCCTGAAATGGCCCCAAAATAGCCCTGAAATGACCCCAAAATAGCCCTGAAATGGCCCCAAAATAGCCCAATAAAGCCCTAAAATGCCCCCAAATACCCAAAAAATGCCCCCAAATCTCCCCCCCCCCCCCAATCCCTTAAAAAACGCCCCCCTGGGGCCCCCCTCCAAACACCCCAGGCCTGAGTAAAAACCCACGGAATGGCCCCAAAATCCTTCAAATCCCCCAAAATTCCTCCCCCAGGCCTCAAATCCCCCACGGAATGGCCCCAAAATCCCTTCAAATCCACCCAAAATCCCCCCCAAAATCCCCCCAAAATCCCCCCACTCACTGGCCAGTTCGTCCGTGAGGTTCAGTCCCAGCTCATCCAGCACCTGAGACACGACCGCGTCGCTGCAAGGAACGGGGGGAAAGGGATGCAGAACACTAGAACACTGGGACACTGGGAATGGGGAATGGGACAGGGGGACACTGGGACAACTGGGAATGGGACAGGGGGACACTGGGAAAGGGATACTGGGAACACTGGGAACACTGGGAATGGGACACTGGGACAACTGGGAACACTGGGAACACTGGGACACTGGGACACTGGGAATGGGACACTGGGAATGGGACACTGGGAATGGGAATGGGAATGGGACACTGGGAATGGGACACTGGGAATGGGACACTGGGAATGGGACACTGGGACACGACCGCGTCGCTGCAAGGAACGGGGGGAAAGGGATACTGGGAACACTGGGAACACTGGGAACACTGGGAACGGTAGAGATGGGACACTGGGACACGACCGCGCGTCGCTGCAAGGAACGGGGGAAAGGGATACTGGGAACACTGGGAACACTGGGAACACTGGGAACACTGGGAATGGGACACTGGGACACGACCGCGTCGCTGCAAGGCACGGGGGGAAAGGGATACTGGGAACACTGGGACAACTGGGACACTGGGAATGGGACACTGGGAATGGGACACTGGGAATGGCACGGGGACAGTGGGACACTGGGACACTGGGACACTGGGAATGGGACACTGGGACACTGGGAATGGGACAGGGGATACTAGGAACACTGGAACAGCTGGGACACTGGGAATGGGGGCCGGACACTGGGAATGGGACACTGGGAATGGGGACACTGGGACACGACCGCGTCGCTGCAAGGAACGGGGGGAAAGGATACTGGGAACACTGGGAACACTGGGAATGGGACACTGGGACACTGGGACAACTGGGACAACTGGGAACATTGATGGGAATGGGACACTGGGACACTGGAATGGGACAGGGAATGGGATGCTGGGACCTGACCGCGTCGCTGCAAGAACGGGGACAGTGGGATGCACAGGAACACTGGGACAACTGGGATAACTGGGACACTGGGAACACTGGGAATGGGACAGGGGATACTGGGACACTGGGAATGGGACACGGAATGGGACACTGGGAATGGGACACTGGGAACACTGGGAACACTGGGAATGGGACACTGGGAACGGACACTGGGAACACTGGGACACTGGGACACTGGGACACTGGGAATGGGACACTGGGAATGGGACACTGGGAATGGGAATGGGAATGGGACACTGGGAATGGGACACTGGGAATGGGACACTGGGAATGGGGCAGGGGGACACTGGGACACGACCGCGTCGCTGCAAGGAACGGGGGGAAAGGGATACTGGGAACACTGGGAACACTGGGAACACTGGGAATGGGACAATGGGACACTGGGACACGACCGCGTCGCTGCAAGGAACGGGGGGAAAGTGGGATACTGGGAACACTGGGAACACTGGGAACACTGGGAACACTGGGAATGGGACAGGGGGACACTGGGACACGACCGCGTCGCTGCAAGGAACGGGGGAAAGGGATACTGGGAACACTGGGACAACTGGGACACTGGGAATGGGACACTGGGAATGGGACACTGGGAATGGCACGGGGACAGTGGGACACTGGGACAACTGGGACAGGGGGAATGGGACACTGGGACACTGGGAATGGGACAGGGGGATACTGGGAACACTGGGACAACTGGGACACTGGGAATGGGGAATGGGACACTGGGAATGGGACACTGGGAATGGGGGACACTGGGACACGACCGCGTCGCTGCAAGGAACGGGGGGAAAGGGATACTGGGAACACTGGGAACACTGGGAATGGGAATGGGGGATACTGGGACACTGGGAACACTGGGACAACTGGGAACATTGAGAATGGGACACTGGGACACTGGGAATGGGACAGGGGGAATGGGATACTGGGACACGACCGCGTCGCTGCAAGGAACGGGGGGAAAGTGGGATACTGGGAACACTGGGACAACTGGGACAACTGGGACACTGGGAACACTGGGAATGGGACAGGGGGACACTGGGACAACTGGGAATGGGACACTGGGACACGACCGCGTCGCTGCAAGGCACGGGGGGAAAGGGATACTGGGAACACTGGGACAACTGGGACACTGGGAATGGGACACTGGGAATGGCACGGGGACAGTGGGACACTGGGACACTGGGACACTGGGAATGGGACACTGGGACACTGGGAATGGGACAGGGGGACACTGGGACACTGGGAATGGGACACTGGGAATGGGACACTGGGAATGGGACACTGGGACACTGGGAATGGGACACTGGGAATGGGACACTGGGAATGGGACACTGGGACACAACCGCGTTGCTGCAAGGCATGGGGGGAAAGTGGGATACTGGGACAACTGGGACAACTGGGAATGGGACACTGGGAATGGGACAGGGGGACACTGGGACAACTGGGAATGGGAACATTGGGAATGGGACACTGGGAATGGGACACTGGGAATGGGACACTGGGACACTGGGACACTGGGAATGGGACACTGGGAATGGGACACTGGGACACTGGGAATGGGACACTGGGAATGGGACACTGGGACACGACCGCGTCGCTGCAAGGAACGGGGGAAAGGGATACTGGGAACACTGGGAACACTGGGACAACTGGGACACTGGGAACATTGGGAATGGGACACTGGGACACGACCACGTCGCTGCAATGGACACGGGGAATGGGATACTGGGAATGGGACACTGGGAACACTGGGACAACTGGGAATGGGACACTGGGACACTGGGACACGGCGGGCGTGGCTGCAAGGAATGGGGGGAAAGGGATACTGGGAACACTGGGAACACTGGGACAACTGGGAATGGGAGAATGGGACACTGGGACACGACCGCGTCGCTGCAAAGCATGGGGGGAAAGTGGGATACTGGGAACACTGGGACAACTGGGACAACTGGGACACTGGGAATGGGGAATGGAACACTGGGACATTGGGAATGGGACAGGGGGACACTGGGAATGGGACACTGGGAATGGAACACTGGGACATTGGGAATGGGACAGGGGGACATTGGGACCCCCAACAGCCCCTGCCCAGGGTCCCAAAATGCCACATCCCCCCTTCCTGTCCCCAAATGTGTCCCAGGGTGTCCCCAGGGTGTCCCCAGGGTGTCCCCAGGGTGTCCCCGGATGTCCCCTGACCCCCCTGGGTGTCCCTGGATGTCCCTGGGTGTCCCTGGGTGTCTCTGGCTGTCCCAGGGTGTCCCCTGGGTGTCCTCCATGTCCTGGTGTCCCTGGGTGTCCCCTGGGTGTCCACAGATTGCCCTGGGGTGTCCCTGGGTGTCCCTGGATGTCCCTGGGTGTCCCTGGGGTGTCCCCTGGATGTCCCTGGATGTCCCCTGGGTGTCCCTGGATGTCCCAGGGTGTCCCTGGGTGTCCCCTGGGTGTCCCTGGCTGTCCCCTGGATGTCCCTGGGGTGTCCCTGGGGTGTCCCTGGCTGTCCCCTGGGTGTCCCCTCTGTCCCTGGGTGTCCCTGGGTGTCCCCTCTGTCCCCAGGGTGTCCCTGGGTGTCCCCTGGATGTCCCTGGGGTGTCCCCTGGGTGTCCCCTGGGTGTCCCTGGGGTGTCCCTGGGTGTCCCTGGGGTGTCCCCTCTGTCCCTGGGTGTCCCTGGGTGTCCCCTGGGTGTCCCCTGGCTGTCCCAGGGTGTCCCCAGGGTGTCCCCAGGGTGTCCCCTCTGTCCCCAGGGTGTCCCCAGGGTGTCCCCAGGGTGTCCCCACCTCTCCTCCTCGTCGTCCTCGTCCCCGAGGGCGTCGTCGATGGCGTCGTTCATCAGCTCCTCCTTCATGTCCATCAGCTCGGCCTGGCGCTCGAACTCCAGCATGATCTTCTGGATCTGGGGCAGCTTCAGCTGGGGGGGACACCAGGGACATCAGGTGGCCATGGCCTTGGTGACCCCTGATGACCCCAGGTGTCCCCAGGTGAACCCCACCTGTCTGTTCATGGTGGCCATGGCCTTGGTGACCATTGCTGACCCCTGATGACCCCTGATGTCCCCAGGTGCCCCCACCTGTCTGTTCATGGTGGCCATGGCCTTGGTGACCATTGCTGACCCTTGGTGACCCTTGGTGACCCTTGGTGACCATTGCTGACCCCTCACCTGTCTGTTCATGGTGGCCATGGCCTTGGTGACCCCTGCTGACCCTTGATGACCCCCGATGACCCCAGGTGACCCCACCTGTCTGTTCATGGTGGCCATGGCCTTGGTGACCCCTGATGACCCCCGATGACCCCAGAAGTGTCCCCAGGTGACCATTGCTGACCCCTCACCTGTCTGTTCATGGTGGCCATGGCCTTGGTGACCCTTGGTGACCATTGCTGACCCCTCACCTGTCTGTTCATGGTGGCCATGGCCTTGGTGACCCTTGGTGACCATTGCTGACCCCTCACCTGTCTGTTCATGGTGGCCATGGCCTTGGTGACCCCCAATGACCCCTGATGACCCCCGATGACCCCACCTGTCTGTTCATGGTGGCCATGGCCTTGGTGACCCTTGGTGACCATTGCTGACCCCCGATGACCATTGCTGTCCCCAGGTGCCCCCAGGTGACCCCAGGTGACCCCCAATGACCCCCACCTGTCTGTTCATGGTGGCCATGGCCTTGGTGACCCCCAATGACCCCTGATGACCCCAGGTGACCCCCGATGACCCCACCTGTCTGTTCATGGTGGCCATGGCCTTGGTGACCCTTGGTGACCATTGCTGACCCCCGATGACCATTGCTGTCCCCAGGTGCCCCCAGGTGACCCCAGGTGACCCCCAATGACCCCCACCTGTCTGTTCATGGTGGCCATGGCCTTGGTGACCCCCAATGACCCCTGATGACCCCAGGTGTCCCCAGGTGCCCCCCACCTGTCTGTTCATGGTGGCCATGGCCTTGGTGACCCCTGATGACCCCTGATGACCCCTGATGACCCCCAATGACCCCCGATGACCCCACCTGTCTGTTCATGGTGGCCATGGCCTTGGTGACCATTGCTGACCCTTGGTGACCCCTGATGACCCCAGGTGCCCCCAGGTGTCCCCTCACCTGTCTGTTCATGGTGGCCATGACCCCCGATGACCCCTGATGACCCTTGGTGACCATTGCTGACCCCCAATGACCCCCACCTGTCTGTTCATGGTGGCCATGGCCTTGGTGACCCTTGGTGACCATTGGTGACCCTTGGGGACCCCCGATGACCCTTGGTGACCCTTGGTGACCATTGCTGACCCCAGAAGTGTCCCCACCTGTCTGTTCATGGTGGCCATGGCCTTGGTGACCATTGCTGACCCTTGATGACCCCCGATGACCCTTGGTGACCCTTGGTGACCATTGCTGACCCCAGGTGACCCCTGACGACCCCAGAAGTGTCCCCACCTGTCTGTTCATGGTGGCCATGGCCTTGGTGACCATTGATGACCCTTGGTGACCCTTGGTGACCCCCAATGACCCCCCAATGACCCCACCTGTCTGTTCATGGTGGCCATGGCCTTGGTGACCCTTGGTGACCATTGCTGACCCCTGATGACCCCTGATGACCCCCGATGACCCCACCTGTCTGTTCATGGTGGCCATGACCCCTGATGACCCCTGATGACCCCTGATGACCCCAGGTGTCCCCTCACCTGTCTGTTCATGGTGGCCATGGCCTTGGTGACCCCTGATGACCCCTGATGACCCCTGATGACCCCCGATGACCCCAGGTGACCATTGCTGACCCCTCACCTGTCTGTTCATGGTGGCCATGGCCTTGGTGACCCCTGATGACCATTGCTGACCCCCAATGACCCCAGGTGACCCCCAATGACCCCTCACCTGTCTGTTCATGGTGGCCATGGCCTTGGTGACCCTTGGTGACCATTGCTGACCCCTCACCTGTCTGTTCATGGTGGCCATGGCCTTGGTGACGCCTCTCATGGCCGTGGCCATGGAGCTGTTGGATTTGAGGGTCTGGATCTTGAGGGCCACGGCCTGGACGTTGGCCCTCATGGTGATGAACTTGCGGACGTAGCGCCGGGTCCGCACCAGGTCCTTGGCCATCACCCTGACGGCGTCCTGGGGGGACAGGGGGGTGTCAGGGTCATTGGGGACGTCCCTCAGCCCCCTTCCCTCATGTCCCCCCCATCCTCACCATCTGGCCCTGCTTGGCCATCTTCTTGATGTCGGCGATGATTTTCTTCTCCTGGGCCTCGAGTTTGAGGCGCTCGCGGTCGAGCTCGCGCACGGCGCGGGCCAGCGCCCGCTGGTTCTGCCGCAGCAGCTCCTCCGGCGTCTTGCGGCGCCCGAACAGCAGCTCCATGGCCAGGGGAGGGGTGGGGGGAGCACCTGGGAGGGGTGGGGAGGTGAAAACCCCGCTCTGAAATCTCCTCCCCAACCTGGAAAAAATCCCGCCTGGAAAGGCGCGACCCAAATGGTGCCGTGAGGGACCCCAAATTGTTCCGTGAGGGACCCCAAAGGAACTCAGGGGTCTCTTGAAGTGCCCTTCGAATTCATCGCCACCACCACCCCCAGATTCGAGAGGTTCGGCTCTGAAATCGGACCGAAAAATGCGTCCCCTCAAAAACCGAGCCGAAATGGGCACGAAATCGGCCCGAAATCGACCCAAAACCGCCCTGAAATCGGCCCCAAATGGGCCCGAAATCGGCCCAAAAATGCCCCTCAAAAAGCCCCGAAATGGGCACGAAATGGGCACGAAATCGGTCCAAAAATGCCCCCCAAAAACCGCCCCGAAATCGGCCCCAAAACGCCCCGAAATCGGCCCAAAAATGCCCCCAGCAAAACCGCCCAGAAACCGGCCCGAAATCGGCCCAAAAACTGCCTCGAAATGGGCCCAAAAACCGCCCCGAAATCGGCCCGAAAATGCCCCTCAAAAACGCCCCGAAATCGGCCCAAAAATGCCCCCCAAAACCGCCCCGAAATCGGCCCAAGATCGTCCCAAAACCGCCCCGAAATCGGCCCGAAAATGCCCCCCAAAACGCCCCAGAAATCGGCATGAAATCGGCCCAAAAATGCCCCCAAAACGCCCCAAAACCGGCCCGAAATCGGCCCGAAAATGCCCCTCAAAAACGCCCCGAAATCGGCCCCAAAACGCCCCGAAATCGGCCCGAAAATGCCCCCCAAAACTGCCCCGAAATCGGCCCAAGATCGTCCCAAAACCGCCCCGAAATCGGCCCAAAAATGCCCCCAAAACTGCCCCGAAGTCGGCCCAGAAATGCCCCCCAAAACGCCCCCAAAACGCCCCAAAATCGCCCCAAAATCGCCCCGGCCCCTTTACCGGCACTTCCGCAAACAGTGACGTCACCGATGCGCGGTCACGTGACGGGGGAGGGCCATAGAGGAGAGGCCAGAGCGGCACTTCCGGGTCGGGGGCAGAGACAGAAGCGACCCCTGGCGGCTCGGGGGAATCGCGATCGGCAACTGGGGGAACTGGGGGAACTGGGAGCGGTGGGATTGGGAACTCGCCGTACTGGAGCGGGGAACTGGTGCCACTGGGCAGACTGGGAACTGTGAGATTCCACTGGGCAGACTGGGAACTACGAGACCAGGAACTCGGCACCTCCATACCAGTATAACCAGTAACACCACCCCCATGCCAGTATAACCAGTAACACCCCCAGCCCAGTATAACCAGTAACACCCCCATACCAGTATAACCAGTAACACCCCCAGCCCAGTATAACCAGTAACACCCCACTATAACCAGGAACGCACACTGGGCCCCTCCCAGTATAAACCAGTGTAACCCAGTACAACCCGCTACCCCCAGTACAACCAGCACAACCCAGTATGACCCCCCCCATATAAACCAGTATAAACCAGTATAAACCAGTACAACCCGCTACCCCCAGTATAACCACCCTCCCCCCACATAAACCAGTATAAACCAGTATAAACCAGTACAACCCGCTACCCCCAGTATAACCAGCACAACCCCCCATATAAACCAGTATAAACCAGTATAACCCAGTACAACCCGCTACCCCCAGTATAACCACCCCCCACACACATAAACCAGTATAAACCAGTACAAACCAGTATAAACCAGTATAACCAGTGCCCTCGTTCCCTTCGCTCTTTTAATCTCCGCTCGAGCCAGGACTGGGAGCCCCCCCCACCCCCGGGGGGAATAAATAGGGGAATTTTGGGGTCCTGGGGGCCCAGGGGATTTTTGGGGTCCTGGGGAGTCCCCAGAAGGTCCTGGGGGGTCCCCAGGGGGATTTTGGGGGTCATGGGGGGTCCCAGGAGGTCCTGGGGGGTCCCCAGGGGAATTTTGGGGGTCCCCAGGAGGTCCTGGGGGGTCCCCAGGGGGATTTTGGGGGTCCTCGGGGGTCCCCAGGGGGGTTTTGGGGGTCCTGGGGGTCCCCAGGAGGTCCTGGGGATTTTGGGGGTCCCAGAAGGTCCTGGGGGTCCCCAGGGGATTTTGGGGGTCCCCAGGGGATTTTGGGGTCCCGGGGTCCCACAGGGAGGGGGTCCGGGGGTGGGGTGGGAATTTTGGGGGTCCCCGGGTGGGGGTCCCATCCCAGGAGGTCCTGGGGAGAATTTGGGGGGGGTCCTGGGGGTATTTTGGGATTGGGGGGGCTCTGTGGGGTCAGAGATTTTGGGGGATTTTGGGGGTTTTGGGGGTCCTGGGGTGTTTTTGGGGGATTTTTTGGGGTGGGGGGATTATTCAAAGTCTGTGGCTCCCACGTAGCCCCCTGAGCGGGGTTTTTGGGGTGGGGGGGCTCTGTGGGGTCAGGGAATTTTGGGGGGTTTTTGGGGGTCCCAGGGGTGTTTTTGGGGGATTTTTTGGGGTGGGGAGGGGGTTTATTTGAGGCACCACTCAAAGTCCGTGACCCCCACGTAGCCCCCCTGAGCGGGGTTTTTGGGGGGGCTCTGTGGGGTCAGGGATTTTGGGGGGTCCTGGGGTGTTTTTGGGGGGATTTTTTGGGGTGGGAGGGGGATTATTCAAAGTCCGTGACCTCCCACGTAGCCCCCTGAGCGGGGTTTTTGGGGGGGGCTCTGTGGGGTCAGGGATTTTGGGGGATTTTGGGGGTCCTGGGGTGTTTTGGGGGATTTTTTGGGGTGGGGAGGGGGTTATTCAAAGTCCGTGACCCCCACGTAGCCCCCTGAGCGGGGTTTTTGGGGTGGGGAGGCTCTGTGGGGTCAGGGATTTTGGGGGATTTTGGGGGGTCCTGGGGTGTTTTTGGGGGGATTTTTTGGGGTGGGAGGGGGATTATTTGAGGCACCGCTCAAGTCCGTGACTCCCACGTAGCCCCCCTGAGCGGGGTTTTTGGGGTGGGGGGCTCTGTGGGGTCAGGGATTTTGGGGGATTTTGGGGTCCCAGGGGTGTTTTGGGGGCATTTTTTTGGGGTGGGGAGGGGTTTATTTGAGGCAGCGCTCGAAGTAGGTGGCCCCCACGTAGCCCCCCTGAGCGGGGTTTTTGGGGTGAGGGGGCTCTGTGGGGTCAGGGATTTTGGGGGATTTTGGGGGTCCTGGGGTGTTTTTGGGGGATTTTTTGAGGTGTGTGGGGAGGGGATTATTCAAAGTCCGTGACCCCCACGTAGCCCCCGGAGCGGGGTTTTTGGGGTGGGGGGCTCTGTGGGGTCAGGGATTTTGGGGGATTTTGGGGGTTTTGGGGGTCCTGGGGTGTTTTTGGGGGATTTTTTGGGGTGGGGAGGGGTTTATTTGAGGCAGCACTCAAAGTCCGTGACCCCACGTAGCCCCCTGAGCGGGGTTTTTGGGGTGGGGGGCTCTGTGGGGTCAGGGATTTTGGGGGGATTTGGGGGTTTTGGGGGGTCCCGGGGTGTTTTGGAGGGGATTTTTTGGGGTGGGAGGGGATTATTCAAAATCACAGTGACCCCCACGTAGCCCCCTGAGCGGGGTTTTTGGGGTGGGGGGAGCTCTGTGGGGTCCAGGGGGTCAGGGATTTTGGGGGATTTTGGGGTTTTGGGGGTCCCAGGGGTGTTTTTGGGGGATTTTTGGGGTGGGGAGGGGTTTATTTGAGGCAGCGCTCGAGTAGAGTGGCCCCCACGTAGCCCCCGGAGGCGGTGGGGGCTCTGTGGGGTCAGGGATTTTGGGGGATTTTGGGGGCAGGGTGGGGGTCCCGGGGGTGTTTTTGAGGGGATTTTTTTGGGGTGGGGAGGGGTTTATTTGAGGCAGCGCTCGAAGTAGGTGGCCCCCACGTAGCCCCCCCGGAGCGAGCGCTGCACGTTCTGCTCGAAGAGGCGCCGGTTGCTCTGCAGGACCTCGGCAGCCTCCTTGTTCAGGGGGTCCTCGGGGTTGGGCTCCTGGAAAAGGGGGGCAGAGAGGAGGGTACAGACCCCATGAGCAGCCCCCACAACCCAAAAACCCCATTAAAACACACCCCTGAGCCCAAAACCCCATTAAAACACACCCCAGATCCCCAAAAATGCTTGAACAGACCCCAAAAACCCATTAACAACCCCCCCAACCCAAAATCCCATTAACAGCCCCCCCCAACCCAAAAACCCCATTAAAACCCACCCCAGATCCCAAAAACGCTTGAACAGACCCCCAAAACCCCATTAACAGCCCCCCCCAGACCCCAAACCCCATTAACAACCCCCCAGACCCCAAACCCCATTAACAGCCCTAAGGGACCCCAAAACTTCCCCCAACCCAAACCCCATTAAAACCCACCCCAGATCCCAAAACCCCATTAAAACCCACCCCAGATCCCCAAAAATGCTTGAAAAGACCCCAAAACCCCATTAACAGCCCCCTGAGCCCAAACCCCATTAACAACCCCCAGACCCCAAACCCCATTAACAGCCCCTCCAGATCCCAAAACCCCATTAACAGCCCCCTGAGCCCAAACCCCATTAACAACCCCCCAGACCCCAAACCCCATTAACAGCCCCTCCAGATCCCAAAACCCCATTAACAGCCCCCCCTCAGCCAAAACCCCATTAACAACCCCCCCAGACCCCAAAAATGCTTGAACAGACCCCAAAACCCCATTAACAGCCCCCTCCAACCCAAAACAGCCCCCCCTGAGCCAAAACCCCATTAAAACCCCCCCCAGATCCCAAAAACGCTTGAACAGACCCCAAAAACCCCATTAACAGCCCCCCCCAATCCAAAAACCCATTAACAACCCCCCCAGACCCAAAACCCCATTAACAGACCCCCAGACCCCAAAAACCTCATTAAAACCCACCCCTGATCCCAAAAACGCTTGAACAGACCCCAAAAACCCCATTAACAGCCCCCCAACCCAAAACCCCATTAACAGCTCCCCCAGACCCCAAAATGCTTGAACAGACCCCAAAACCTCATTAACAGCCCCCCCAACCCAAAACCCCATTAAAACCCACCCCCCAGATCCCCAAAAATGCTTGAAAAGACCCCAAAACCCCATTAACAACCCCCAGGGACCCCAAAACAGCCCCCCCCAACCCAAAACCCCATTAACAGCCCCCCCAGATCCCAAAAATACCTGAACAGACCCCAAAAACCCCATTAACAGCCCCCCCAACCCAAAACCCCATTAAAACCCACCCCAGATCCCAAAAACCCCATTAACAGCCCCCACCAGACCCCAAACCCCATTAAAACCCCCCCCAGATCCCAAAAACGCTTGAACAGACCCCAAAAACCCCATTAACAACCCCCCCAACCCAAAACCCCATTAACAGCCCCCAGGGACCCCAAAAAACCCCCCCAACCCAAACCCCCATTAAAACTCACCCCAGATCCCAAAAATGCTTGAACAGACCCCAAAAACCCCATTAACGGCCCCCAACCCAAAACCCCATTAACAGCCCCTCCCAGACCCAAAACCCCATTAACAGCCCCCCAGACCCCAAAAACCCCATTAACAGCCCCCAACCCAAAAACCCCATTAAAACCCACCCCAGATCCCAAAAACGCTTGAACAGACCCCAAAACCCCATTAACAACCCCCAACCCAAAACCCCATTAACAGCCCCTAGGGACCCCAAAAAACCCCCAACCCAAACCCCATTAAAACTCACCCCAGATCCCAAAACGCTTGAACAGACCCCAAAAACCCCATTAACGGCCCCCAACCCCAAGCCCCCGACCCTAAAAACACCCTCTGGGATCCCCAAATTTGACTGCCCTTGCCCCCCGGCCCCTCATCCCCCAGGTGCCCCCCAGGTGCCCCCCAGGTGCCCCCCAGGTGTGTTCCAGGTGCCCCCCAGGTGCCCCCCAGGTGCCCCCATGTCCTGTCCCCCCCAGGTGTGTCCCAGGTGTGTCCCCAGGTGTGTCCCCATGTCCTGTATCCCCAGGTGTGTCCCAGGTGTGTCCCCAGGTGTGTCCCAGGTGTGTCCCCATGTCCTGTCCCCCAGGTGTGTCCCAGGTGTGTCCCCAGGTGTGTCCCAGGTGTGTCCCAGGTGTGTCCCAGGTGTGTCCCCAGGTGTGTCCCCAGATGTGTCCCCATGTCCTGTATCCCCAGGTGTGTCCCAGGTGTGTCCCCAGGTGTGTCCCAGGTGTGTCCCCATGTCCTGTACCCCCCAGGTGTGTCCCAGGTGTGTCCCCAGATGTGTCCCCATGTCCTGTCCCCCCCAGGTGTGTCCCAGGTGTGTCCCAGGTGTGTCCCCAGGTGTGTCCCAGGTGTCCCCAGGTGTGTCCCCATGTCCTGTATCCCCAGGTGTGTCCCAGGTGTGTCCCCAGGTGTGTCCCAGGTGTGTCCCCATGTCCTGTACCCCCCAGGTGTGTCCCAGGTGTGTCCCCAGATGTGTCCCCATGTCCTGTCCCCCCCAGGTGTGTCCCAGGTGTGTCCCAGGTGTGTCCCCAGGTGTGTCCCCATGTCCTGTCCCCCAGGTGTGTCCCAGGTGTGTCCCCAGGTGTGTCCCCCCCAGGTGCCCCCCAGGTGTGTCCCAGGTGTGTCCCAGGTGTGTCCCCATGTCCTGTACCCCCCCAGGTGCCCCCCAGGTGTCCCCCCCAGGTGCCCCCCAGGTGTGTCCCCCCCAGGTACCCCCCATGTGTCCCAGGTACCCCCATGTGTCCCAGGTGCCCCCAGGTCCCCCCAGGTGTCCCCCAGGTGTCCCCAGGTGCCCCCAGGTGTGTCCCCATGTCCTGTCCCCCAGGTGTCCCCCAGGTGCCCCCCAGGTGTGTCCCCAGGTGTGTCCCCAGGTGCCCCCAGGTGTGTCCCCAGGTGTGTCCCCCAGGTGTGTCCCCCAGGTTGCCCCCAGGTGCCCCCAGGTGCCCAGGTACCCCAGGTGTGTCCCCATGTCCTGTCCCCCAGGTGTGTCCCCATGTCTTGTACCCCCAGGTGCCCCCAGGTGTGTCCCCATGTCCTGTCCCCCAGATACCCCCAGGTGCCCCCCAGGTGTCCCCAGGTGTGTCCCAGGTGTGTCCCCATGTCCTGTACCCCCCAGGTGTGTCCCCAGGTGCCCCCCAGGTGTGTCCCCATGTCCTGTCCCCCCCAGGTACCCCCCAGGTGCCCCCCAGGTGTGTTCCAGGTGTGTCCCCAGGTGTGTCCCAGGTCCCCCCCAGGTGTCCCCCAGGTGTGTCCCAGGTGTGTCCCCATGTCCTGTCCCCCCCAGGTGCCCCCAGGTGTGTCCCCATATCCCAGGTGCCCCCAGGTGTGTCCCCCAGGTACCCCCAGGTGCCCCCAGGTGCCCCCAGGTGTCCCCATGTCCTGTGCCCCCAGGTGCCCCCCAGGTGCCCCCAGGTGCCCCCCAGGTGTGTCCCCCAGGTGTCCCCCCCCCATCTCCTCACCAGGAACAGGTACTGGAGGCCGTAGATGATGGAGTTGATGGTCAGGACGGGCTTCCAGTCCTCCCTGCGGACACACGGACACGTCAGGGGTTGGTAGCCCCCCAGGGGTGGTTGGTAGCCCCCCGGGGATGGTTGGTAGCCCCCCAGGGGTGTTTGGTAGCCCACCTGAGGATGTTGAGGCACACGTTGCCCCCCCATGGGTTGGTAGCCCCCCAGGGGTGTTTGGTAGCCCCCCCTGGGTTGGTAGCCCCCCAGGGGTGTTTGGTAGCCCCCCCTGGGTTGGTAGCCCCCAGGGGTTGGTAGCCCCAGGTGGCAGCTTGGGTAGTAGCCCCTGGGTTGGTAGCCCCCAGGAGCTGTTCAGTAGCCCCCATGGGTTGGTAGCCCCCCAGGGGTGTTCAGTAGCCCCCTGTGGGTTGGTAGCCCCCCAGGGGTGTTTGGTAGCCCCCCAGGGGTGTTCGGTAGCCCACCTGAGGCTGTTGAGGCACATGCGTTAGCACCCCTAGGGGTGTTTGGTAGCCCCCCATGGGTTGGTAGCCCCCCAGGGGTGTTCAGTAGCCCACCTGAGGATGTTGAGGCACACGTTGCCCCCTGGGGGTGTTTGGTAGCCCCCCATGGGCTGGTAGCCCCCAGGGGTGTTTGGTAGCCCCCTAGGGTGTTGAGCTAGCGCCCCCAGGGGTGTTCAGTAGCCCCCCCTGGGTTGGTAGCCCCCAGGGGTGTTCGGTAGCCCCCCATGGGTTGGTAGCCCCCAGGGGTGTTTGGTAGCCCCCCCTGGTTTGGTAGCCCCCAGGAGCTGTTCAGTAGCCCCCCCATGGGTTGGTAGCCCCCAGGGGTGTTTGGTAGCCCCCCAGGGGTGTTCAGTAGCCCACCTGAGGATGTTGAGGCACACGTTGCCCCCCCATGGGTTGGTAGCCCCCAGGGGTGTTTGGTAGCCCCCCAGGGGTGTTCGGTAGCCCACCTGAGGATGTTGAGGCACACGTTGCCCCCCATGGGTTGGTAGCCCCCCAGGGGTGTTTGGTAGCCCACCATGGGTTGGTAGCCCCCCAGGGGTGTTTGGTAGCCCCCCATGGTTTGGTAGCCCTCAGGAGTGTCAGTAGCCCCCCCTGGGTTGGTAGCCCCCCAGGGGTGTTTGGTAGCCCCCCCTGGGTTGGTAGCCCCGGAGTGTTCAGTAGCCCCCATGGTTTGTAGCCCCAGGGTGTTTGGTAGCCCCCATGGGCTGAGGTAGCCCCTGGGGTGTTTGGTAGCCCCCCATGGTTTGGTAGCCCTCAGGAGCTGTTTGGTAGCCCCCCCATGGGTTGGTAGCCCCCAGGAGCCGTTTGGTAGCCCACCTGAGGATGTTGAGGCACACGTTGCCCTCCAGGTCGATGTTGGGGTGATAAACCATCGTCTCGCACTTCACCTTGGGGGGGTCGTGGGGGTACCCCTGGCCCACCTGGGGGGGAGGACGTGGCCACCACAGTCAGGGCTTGGTGGCCACCGGTCCCTCCTTGGTGGCCACCAACCCCCAGGGCCCCCCCCTGGACCCAGGGTGGCCCCAGCAGGGCGTGGTGGCCAAAAGGAGGGGTTTGGTGGCCAAAAGGAGGGGTTTGGTGGCCAAAAGGAGGAGTTTGGTGGCCAAAAGGAGAGGTTTGGTGGCCCAGGGGACAGGGTTGGTGGCCCAGGGGACAGGTCTGGTGGCCAAAAGGAGGGGTTTGGTGGCCAAAAGGAGAGGTTTGGTGGCCAAAAGGAGGAGTTTGGTGGCCCAGGGGACAGGTTTGGTGGCCCAGGGGACAGGTTTGGTGGCCCAGGGGAGAGGTTGGGTGGCCCAGGGGAGAAGTTTGGTGGCCAAAAGGAGGGGTTTGGTGGCCCAGGGGACAGGTTGGGTGGCCCAGGGACAGATTGGGTGGCCCAGGGGACAGGTTGGGTGGCCCAGGGACAGGTTTGGTGGCCCAGGGGACAGGGTTGGTGGCCCAGGGGACAGGTCTGGTGGCCCAGGGGACAGGTCTGGTGGCCCAGGGTCAGGTTTGGTGGCCCAGGGACAGGTTTGGTGGCCAAAAGGAGGAGTTTGGTGGCCCAGGGGACAGGTTGGGTGGCCCAGGGACAGGTTTGGTGGCCCAGGGACAGGTTGGGTGGCCCAGGGGACAGGTTTGGTGGCCCAGGGACAGGGTTGGTGGCCCAGGGACAGGGTTTGGTGGCCCAGGGGACAGATCTGGTAGCCCAGGGGACAGGTTTGGTGGCCCAGGGACAGGTTTGGTGGCCAAAAGGAGGAGTTTGGTGGCCCAGGGACAGGTTGGGTGGCCCAGGGGACAGGTTTGGTGGCCCAGGGGACAGGGTTGGTGGCCCAGGGAGAGGCTTAGTGTCCAGGGGAGAGGTTTGGTGGCCCAGGGGACAGGTTTGGTGGCCCAGGGACAGGTTTGGTGGCCCAGGGGAGAGGTTTGGTGGCCCAGGGGACAGGTTTGGTGGCCCAGGGGACAGGGTTGGTGGCCCAGGGGAGAGGTTTGGTGGCCCAGGGGACAGGTTTGGTGGCCCAGGGGACAGGTCTGGTGGCCCAGGGGACAGATCTGGTGGCCCAGGGACAGGTTTGGTGGCCCAGGACTCACCTTAAAGCTGAAGACGAATTTGCCGCCTTTGTAGAAACCCTGAGGGACAGAAAATGTCACTTGAGGGGGAGGGGACATCTGGGGGGCTAGGGGACAGCGGGGGACCTCAGGGATGGGAGGGGACATCTGGGGGGGTTGGGAGGTGACCCAGGTGACACAGGGGTGACCCAGAGGTGACCCAGGTGACCCAGGTGACAGGGGGTGACCCAGGTGACAGGGGGTGACCCAGGTGACAGGGGGTGACCCAGGTGACAGGGGGTGACCCAGAGGTGACCCAGGTGACACAGAGGTGACCCAGGTGACAGGAGGTGACCCAGAGGTGACCCAGGTGACAGGAGGTGACAGGGGGTGACCCAGAGGTGACCCAGGTGACAGGAGGTGACCCAGAGGTGACCCAGAGGTGACCCAGGGGTGACCCAGAGGTGACCCAGGTGACCCAGGTGACAGGGAGGTGACCCAGGTGACACAGGAGGTGACCCAGGTGACACAGAGGGTGACAGGGAGTGACTCAGGTGACCCAGGTGACAGGAGGGTGACCCAGGTGACAGGGGGTGACCCAGAGGTGACCCAGAGGTGACCCAGAGGTGACCCAGGTGACAGGGGGTGACCCAGGTGACAGGGGGTGACCCAGGTGACAGGGGGTGACAGGGGGGTGACCCAGGTGACACAGAGGTGACCCAGGTGACCCAGGTGACCCAGGTGACAGGAGGTGACCCAGGTGACAGGAGGTGACCCAGGTGACAGGGGGTGACCCAGGGTGACCCAGGTGACACGGAGGTGACCCAGGTGACCCAGGTGACCCAGGTGACAGGAGGTGACCCAGGTGACAGGAGGTGACCCAGGTGACACAGGGGTGACCCAGGTGACAGGGAGGTGACCCAGGGGTGACCCAGGTGACCCAGGTGACCCAGAGGTGACCCAGGTGACAGGGAGGTGACCCAGGTGACAGGAGGTGACCCAGGTGACCCAGAGGTGACCCAGGTGACAGGGGGTGACCCAGGTGACAGAGGTGACCCAGGTGACAGGGAGGTGACCCAGGTGACCCAGAGGTGACCCAGGTGCCAGGGGGTGACAGGAGGTGACCCAGGGGTGACCCAGGTGACAGGGGGGTGACAGGAGGTGACCCAGGTGACAGGGGGTGACCCAGGTGACAGGGAGGTGACCCAGGTGACCCAGAGGTGACCCAGGTGACACAGGGGGTAACCCAGAGGTGACCCAGGGGTGACCCAGGTGACAGGGGATGACCCAGAGGTGACCCAGGTGACAGGAGGTGACTCAGAGGTGACCCAGGTGACAGGAGGTGACCCAGGTGACCCAGAGGTGACCCAGGTGACAGGGGGGTGACAGGAGGTGACCCAGGTGACAGGGGGATGACCCAGGTGACCCAGAGATGACCCAGGTGACCCAGGGGGTGACCCAGGTGACCCAGAGGTGACCCAGGTGACAGGGGGGTGACAGGAGGTGACCCAGGTGACAGGAGGTGACCCAGGTGACAGGGGGGTGACCCAGGTGACCCAGAGGTGACCCAGGGAGGTGACACAGAGGTGACCCAGGTGACAGGGGGTGACCCAGGTGACCCAGGTGACAGGAGGGTGACCCAGGTGACAGGAGGTGACCCAGAGGTGACCCAGGGGGTGACCCAGGGGTGACCCAGGTGACAGGAGGTGACCCAGGTGACAGGAGGTGACCCAGAGGTGACCCAGGTGACAGGGGGTGACCCAGGTGCCAGGAGGTGACCCAGGTGACCCAGGGGGTGACCCAGGTGACCCAGGGGGGTGACAGAGGTGACCCAGGTGACAGGGGGGTGACAGGGAATGACCCAGGTGACCCAGGGGTGACTCAGGTGACCCAGGTGACAGGGGGGTGACCCAGGTGACACAGGGGTGACCCAGAGGTGACCCAGGTGACAGGGGGTGACCCAGAGGTGACCCAGGTGACCCAGGAGGTGACCCAGGTGACTCAGGGGGTGACCCAGGTGACAGGAGGTGACCCAGGTGACAGGGGGTGTCAGGGGGTGACAGGAGGTGACCCAGGTGACCCAGGTGACACAGGAGGTGACTCAGGTGACAGGGAATGACCCAGGTGACCCAGGGAGGTGACCCAGAGGTGACAGGAGGGTGCCAATCCCACCTCGTCAGGGCAGATGAGCAGCCGGAAGTGCAGGAGGTCGTCCTGGTCGGAGAAGTCGATCTCGCACGTCTTGGGCAGGTTGAGCTCGTTGATGTCTGGGGGGGCAAACCGGGACATTTGAGGGGCACTGGGGGCACTGGGGGCACTGGGGGCACTGGGGATACTGGGGGATACTGGGGTGATGAGGGACATGGGGGGGGGATTGGGGACACCAAGGGACACCGGGGGGGACATCGGGGACACGACACAGGTGACACACGGGGGGCAGGGACAGAGGGGACACAGACACGTCCCCATTGGGACCAGTGTGGGACCCCAACTGGGACCAGTGTGTGACCCCAACTGGGACCAGTGTGGGACCCTTCCTGGGACCAGTGTGGGACCCCAACTGGGACCAGTGTGGGACCCCAACTGGGACCAGTGTGGGACCCCAACTGGGACCAGTGTGGGACCCTTCCTGGGACCAGTGTGGGACTCCAACTGGGACCAGTGTGGGACCCTTCCTGGGACCAGTGTGGGACCCCAACTGGGACCAGTCTGTGACCCCAACTGGGACCAGTGTGTGACCCCAACCGGGACCAGTGTGGGACCCTTCCTGGGACCAGTGCGTGACCCCAACTGGGACCAGTGTGTGACCCCCAACTGGGACCAGTGTGGGACCCTTCCTGGGACCAGTGTGGGACCCCAACTGGGACCAGTGCGGGACCCCAACTGGGACCAGTCTGTGACCCCAACTGGGACCAGTGTGGGACCCCAACTGGGACCAGTCCCTGACCCCAACTGGGACCAGTGCGTGACCCCAACTGGGACCAGTGTGTGACCCCAACTGGGACCAGTGTGTGACCCTTCCTGGGACCAGTCCCTGATCCCAGCTGGGACCAGACTGTGACCCCAGGTGGGACCAGTGTGGGACCCCAACTGGGACCAGTGTGGGACCCTTCCTGGGACCAGTGTGGGACCCCAGCTGGGACCAGTCCCTGATCCCAGCTGGGACCAGTGTGTGACCCCAACCGGGACCAGTGTGGGACCCTTCCTGGGACCAGTGCCTGATCCCAACTGGGACCAGTGCGGGACCCCAACTGGGACCAGTGTGGGACCCTTCCTGGGACCAGTGTGTGACCCTTCCTGGGACCAGTGTGTGACCCTTCCTGGGACCAGTCCCTGACCCCAACTGGGACCAGTCCCTGGCCCCCAGCGGAACTGTACTGGCACCAATACGTGACTCATACTGGGACCAGTATGTGACCCCAACTGGAGCCTTACTGAGTCCAGCACCTGTTCTCTACTGGGACCAGTCCCTGACCCTTACTGGACTCAGTATCTGACCCTTAATGGAACCAGTATCTGACCCTTACTGGGACCAGTCCCTGACCCTTAACGGAACCAGTCCCTGACCCTTAATGGAACCAGTCCCTGGCCCTTAATGGAACCAGTATCTGACCCTTACTGGGGCCAGTCCCTGACCCTTACTGGGACCAGTATCTGACCCTTAATGGAACCAGTATCTGACCCTTACTGGGACCAGTATCTGACCCTTACTGGGGCCAGTCCCTGGCCTTTACTGGAACCAGTATCTGACCCTTACTGGGACCAGCCCCTGACCCTTACTGGGACCAGTCTCTGACCCTTACTGGAACCATTCCCTGACCCTTACTGGAACCAGTATCTGACCCTTACTGGGCCCAGTCCCTGACCCTTACTGGGACCACCCCCATCCCCCCGCCAGGGCCTAACTGGGCCCAGTCCCTGATCCCCGCTGGGCCCAGCCGCTCTCCCCCCTCGGGATCGTTACCGGTCCCAGCCCGTGCCCCTCACTGGTCCCAGCCCGTGCCCCTCACTGGTCCCAGCCCGTGCCCCTCACTGGTCCCAGCCCGTGCCCCTCACTGGTCCCAGTCCGTCCCCTCCGTACCTTTCTGGATCCTCAGCTGCGCCGCCGAGGCCTTTTTGCTGGAGCTTTTGGTGCCCCCGGCCGATTCCTCCTCCTTCTTCTGCTGCTTCAGGGAGAACAGCTTGATCATCCTGCCGGGCCCGGGCCGGGGCGGCGCCGGCCCCCCCGGGGGGCGCGGGGGGAGCGACGGTTCGGGGGGGCTTTCTAAGGGGGCTTCGGGGTTTTTTGTGGGTTTTTTTTTTTTTTTTCCTTTTTTTAGGGGGAGTTTCGGGGGGTCCGGGACCGACGGGGCCGGGGGCGAGCGCTGAGGGCCGGCCCGCTCGGCAACTTCCGGAGCCGCTCGGCAACTTCCGGAGCCGCTCGGGAACTTCCGGAGCCGCTCGACACCTTCCGGAATAGCTCGGCAACTTCCGGAGCAGCCCGGCAACTTCCGGAAGAGCTCGGCGACTTCCGGAAGAGCTCGGCAACTTCCGGAATAGCTCGGGAACTTCCGGAACAGCTCGACACCTTCCGGAACAGCTCGGTAACTTCCGGAAGAGCTCGGCAACTTCCGGAATAGCTCGGCAACTTCCGGAAGAGCTCGGTAATTGCTCCGGGAAGGGTCCGGGAGGGTCCGGGAAGGCCTCAGGAAATTCCGGGAAGGGTTCTGGGATCTCCAAAAGGAGCTCGGGAAAACTTTGCCTGTTTCCGGCCCCACCGACCAATCCCCGCGCGGGGGGGGGGCGGGGCTTGAGGCACTTTCTGCCACTGGGCGCCGCCATCTTGGCCATGGGCGCCGCCATCTTGGCCCTGGGCGCCGCCATCTTTACCGGGAGTGGGGGGGGCGCTGTGCTGGCACCAGTTTGCCCTCTGGAGCGGGTTACTGGGACCAGTTTGCCCTCTGGAGCGGGTTACTGGGACCAGTTTGCCCTCTGGAGCGGGTTACTGGGACCAGTTTGCCCTCTGGAGTGCTGTGCTGGGACCAGTTTGCCCTCTGGAGCGGGTTACTGGGACCAGTTTGCCCTCTGGAGCGGGTTACTGGGACCAGTTTGCCCTGTGGAGCGGGTTACTGGGACCAGTTTGCCCTCTGGAGCGGGTTACTGGGACCAGTTTGCCCTCTGGAGCGGGTTACTGGGACCAGTTTGCCCCCAGCTGGGCACCACCCCCCCTCTAAACCCCAGGACTCGGAGTCGAGACAAGAACTGGGAGACTCAAAGTGAGGAGAGAGAATTTTTTAATTTATCACTGAGAGGACAAAGAAACGAAACGGCCTCGAAATTGAACCCCCTCCTTCCCTCCGGGGTCCTCCCTCCTCGGCCCCAAACGAGGAAGGGCCAGGAGAGGTTTTAGGGGAGCAGAAATGGGGTCCCAGGGGGAGGGGCTGGGGTCCTGGGCAGGGTGGGCTGGGGATCACGCACCCGGGGAGAGGGTGCTGGGGTCCTGGGAGGGGGTCTGGGGTCCCAGGAGTGGATCACGACCCCAGGCAGGGGGCTGGGGTCCCAGGGAGGGGGCTGGGGTCCCAGGGGAGGGCTGGGGTCCCGGGAGGGATCAAGATCCCAGGCAGGGTGGGCTGGGGTCCTAGGGAGAGGGGCTGGGGTCCCAGGGAGAGGGGCTGGGGTCCCAGGGGGAGGATCACGCGATCCCTGGCAGAGGGGGCTGGGGTCCTGGGAGGGGGGGCTGGGGTCCCAGGGGAGGATCATGAGCCCAGGGAGAGGGGCTGGGGTCCTGGGGGAGGGCTGGGGTCCCAGGGAGAAGGAATCCAGCCCCAGGGAGGGGGCTCGGGGTCCTGGGAGGGGGTCCCTGGGGGTCCTACCCGGGGAGGATGCGTGGCCCCTGGCAGGGTGGGCCCTGGGGGTCCTGCAGGCAGGGAGGGTCGGGCCTGGGGGTCCCTGGGGAGGATCCTAGCAGCCCTGGGGAGGGGGCTGGGGTCCTGGGGAGGGGCTGGGGTCCCAGGGGAGGAGTCTGGGGGTCCCGTGGAGGATCAGCACCCCTGGCAGGGTGGGCTGGGGTCCCAGGGGGAGGATCACGACCCCTGGCAGGGTGGGCTGGGGTCCCAGAGAGAAGGAAGGTTGGGGTACCCTGGGGAGGGGGCTCAGGCAGTGGGGGGGGTCCCAGCACCCCTGGGGAGGGGCTCAGGCACTGGGGGTCCCTGGGTGGTCCCAGCACCCTGGGGAGGGGGCTCAGGCAGTGGGGGGGTCCCAGCAGCCCCTGGGGAGGGGCTCAGGCAGTGGGGGTCCCAGCACCCCTGGGGAGGGGCTAAGGCCGTGGGGGTCCCAGCACCCCAGGGGAGGGGGCTCAGGCAGTGGGGGGGTCCCAGCAGCCCCTGGGGAGGGGGCTCAGGCAGTGGGGGTCCCAGCACCCCTGGGGAGGGGGCTTAAGCCGTTGGGGGGGTCCCAGCACCCCCTGGGGAGGGGCTCCAGGCATTGGGGGTCCCAGCACCCCTGGGGAGGGGGCTCAGGCAGTGGGGGGTCCCAGCTCCCCTGGGGAGGGGCTCAGGCAGTGGGGGGTCCTGGGTGGTCCCAGCACCCCTGGGGAGAGGGCTGAGGCAGTGGGGGTCCCAGCACCCCTGGGGAGAGGCTCAGGCAGTGGGGGGTCCCAGCACCCTGGGGAGGGGTGTAAGCCGTGGGGGGTCCCTGGGGGTCCCAGCAGCCCCTGGGGAGGGCTCAGGCAGTGGGGGGGTCCTGGGTGGTCCCAGCACCCTGGGGAGGGCTCAGGCAGTGGGGGGGTCCTGGGGGTGGTCCCAGAATTTCCTGTCCCCAAAAACGCGGCTCAGGCGGCTCTCGAGGAACCTCTGCACGCTCAGCAGGGACTGCAGCCCAGCCTTGTCCTGGGGGGGACACAGGGGGGTCAGGGGCTGCACAACCCCCAGGGACCTCAGATCCCAGGGACCCCCAGATCCCTGAGACCCCCAAATCCCAGGGACCCCCAGATCCCCTGAGACCCCCCAGATCCCCAGAGACCCCCTCAGATCCCCAGGAGACCCCCAGATCCCCTGAGACCCCCAAATCCCCAGGGACTCCCCTCAGGGACTGCAGCCCAGCCTTGTCCTGGGGGAGGACCTAGGGAGGTCAGGGCTGCACAACCTGAGCCCCAGACCCCAGGGACCCCCAGATCCCCAGGGACCCCCCAGATCCCCTGAGACCCCCAGATCCCCAGACCCCTCAGGGACCCCCACCTTGTCCTGGGGGGGGAGAGACACAGGGGGGTCAGGGGGCTGCACAACCCCAGGGACCCCCAGATCCCCAGAGACCCCCAGATCCCCAGAGATCCCCCCAGATCCCCTGAGATCCCCCAGATCCCCAGAGAGCCCCCCAGATCCCCAGGGACCCCCCCAGATCCCCAGGGACCCCCAGATCCCCAGAGACCCCCAGATCCCCAGGAGATCCCCAGATCCTGAGATCCCCAGATCCCCAGGGACCCCCCAGATCCCCAGGGACCCCCAGATCCCCAGAGACCCCCCAGATCCCCAGAGACCCCCCAGACCCCCAGGGACCCCTCAGGGACCCCCAGCCTTGTCCTGGGGGGGACACAGGGGGTCAGAGGCTGCACAACCCCCCTGAGACCCCCAAATCCCCAGGGACCCCCAGACCCTCAGGGACCCCCAAATCCCCAGGGACCCCTCAGGGACTGCAGCCCAGCCTTGTCCTGGGGAGGGACACAGGGGGGTCAGGGGCTGCACAACCTCCAGGGACCCCCAAATCCCCAGGGACCCCAGATCCCCAGGGACCCCCCGATCCCAGAGACCCCCAGATCCCCAGGGACCCCCAAATCCTCAGGGACCCCCAGATCCCCAGACCCCCGATCCCCTAGAGACCCCCAGATCCCCAGGGACCCCCACATCCCCAGAGACCCCCCAGATCCCCAGAGACCCCCAGATCCCTGAGATCCCCCAGATCCCCAGAGACCCCTCAGACCCTTAGACCCCCTCTCAGGGACTGCGCCCAGCCATGTCCTGGGGGACCAGGGCCAGGGACCTGCCCCAGGGATCCCCAGATCCCCAGGACCCCCAGATCCCCTGAGACCCCCCAGATCCCCAGGGACCCCCAGATCTCCAGAGACCCCAGATCCCAGAGTCCCCTCAGGGACCCCCACCTTGTCCTGGGGTGTGGGGACACAGAGAGGGTCAGGGGCCGCATGACTCCCAGGGACCCCCCCAGACCCTCAGGGACCCCCAGATCCCTAGGACCCCCAGATCCTGGACCCTCCCAGATCCCCAGGGACCCCTCAGGGACTCGCCCAGCCTTGTCCTGGGGGAGACAGGGGGGGGGTCAGGGGGCTGCTACCCCAGGGACCGCCCAAACCCCCAGGAACCCCCAAATCCCCAGGGACCCCCAAATCCCCAGCGGACCCCCAGATCCCAGGACTCCCTCAGGGCCGCAGCCCAGCCTTGTCTGGGGGGGACACATGGGGGTCAGGGGCTGCACAACCCCCAGGGACCCCCCAGATCCCTCGAGACCCCAAATCCCCAGGGCCCCCAGATCTCCAGAGACCCCCAGATCCCCTGAGATCCCCAGGGACCCCCCAGATCCCCAGGGACCCCCAAGGGATACCCAGAGACCCCCAGACCCCTCCCAGAACCCCTCCCCCCAGAGGACCCCAGACCCCCCAGGCCTCCCCCAGGGACACCCAGAGGGACCCCCAGACCCCTCCCAGACCCCTCCCCAGACCCCCCAGACCTCAGTGGTCCCCTGGAGCTGTCCCAGGAACACCCCCACCCCAGGGACCCCAGACCCCTCCCAGACCCCCTCCCCCAGGGACACCCAGAGAGACCCCAGACCCCCAGACCTCGGTGGTCCCCTGGAGCTGCCCCAGGACCCCCAGACCCCCTCAGACCCCCCCAGACCTCGGTGGTCCCCTGGAGCTGCCCCAGGACCCCAGACCCCCCCCAGACCCCCCCCAGACCCCCCCAGATCCCCCAGACCTCCGGTGGTCCCCTGGAGCTGCCCCAGGACCCCCACCCCAGGGACACCCCCAGGGACCCCAGACCCTCCCAGACCCCTCCCCAGGCCCCCAGACCCTTCCCAGAACCCCCCGACCCCAGGGACCCCCAGAGGGACCCCCCAGACCCCCCAGACCCCCAGACCTCGGTGGTCCCCTGGAGCTGCCCCAGGACCCCCAGGCGTCCCTGGCGAACTCCCCGGGGTCCCGCAGGGGGCTCAGCTTCCCTGCAGCTCGCCTCATCAGGGTCAGGTCCAGGCGGGACCCCCTGCGACCACCACACAGTGGGGGTCAGGGGTCAGGGACCACCAGACCCCACCTGGGGCCACCAAACTTCTCCCCCGAGGGTCAGCGAGCCCAGGAGGCCCCAGGGACCCCCAGACCCCTCCCAGACCCCCCAGGACACCCAGAGGGACCCCCAGACCCCTCCCAAAAACCCCTCCCCACAGGGACCCCAGACCCCTCCCAAAGACCCCCTCCCCACAGGGACCCCAGACCCTCCCAGAAACCCCCAGGGACACCCAGAGGGACCCCAGACCCCCTCCCCAGAGACACCCAGAGGACCCCCAGACCCCCCCAGAGGGACCCCCAGACCCCTCCCCCACCCAGGGACCCCAGACCCTCCCAGAAACCCCCTCCCCAGGACACCCCAGAGGACCCCCAGACCCTCCCAGAACCCCCCCAGGGACACCCAGAGGGACCCCCAGACCCCTCCCAGACACCCCCAGGACCCCAGACCCTCCCAGACCCCTCCTCCCCAGGGACCCCCAGACCCCTCCCAGAACCCCCCAGGGACACCCAGAGGACCCCCAGACCCCTCCCAGGGACCCCCAGAGGGACCCCCAGACCCCCCCTCCAGACCCCACTCCAGGGACCCCCAGAGGGACCCCCAGACCCACCCCCACCCCCTCAGACCCCCACCCAGAGGACCCCCAGACCTCCCAGAGGGACCCCAGACCCCTCCCAGACCCCTCCCAGAACCCCCTCCCCCAGGACACCCAGAGGGACCCCAGACCCCTCCCAGGGACCCCAGACCCCTCCCAGAACCCCCTCCTCCCCAGGGACCCCCAGAGGACCCCAGACCCCTCCCAAAACCCCTCCCCAGGGACCCCCAGACCCTCCCAGACCCTCCCCACAGGGACCCCAGACCTCCTCCCAGGACACCCAGAGGACCCCAGACCCTCCCAGAACCCCCAGGGACACCCAGAGGAACCCCCAGACCCCCCCTCCCAGAGACATCCAGAGAGACCCCAGACCCCCTCCCAGACTCCCCCCAGGGACCCCCAGAGGGACCCCCAGACCCCTCCCAGGGACCCCAGACCCCTCCCAAAACCCCCCACCAGGACACCCAGAGGACCCCCAGACCCCCTCCCAGAATCCCCTCCCCCACAGGGACCCCCAGAGGGACCCCCAGATTTCCCTCAGGGACATCCAGAGAGACCCCCAGACCCCTCCCAAAACCCCACCTAGGGACACCCACAGGGACCCCCAGACCCTCCCAGGCCTCCCCCAGGACCTCCAGACCCCTCCCAAAACCCCCCAGGGACCCCAGACCCCCCCAGACCCCCTCCAGACCCCACCCCACCCAGGGACACCCAGAGAGACCCCAGACCCCTCCCAGACCCCCCACCCAGGGACACCCAGAGAGACCCCAGACCCTCCCAGAACCCCCAGGGACCCCAAACCCCTCCCAGAACCGCCCCCAGGGACACCCAGAGGGACCCCCAGACCCTCCCAGACCCCCCCTAGGGACCCCCGAGGGACCCCAGACCCCTCCCAGAACCCCCCCAAGGGACCCCCAGACCCCCCACCCCAGGGACCCCAGACCCCTCCCAGGGACACCCAGAGGGACCCCCAGAACCCCTCCTAGAAACCCCCCCAGACCCCTCCCAGAGGGACCCCCAGACCCTCCCAGAAACCCCAGGGACCCCCAGACCCCTCCCAGACCCCCAAGGACACCCAGAGGACCCCCAGACCCTCCCAGAACTCCCCCAACCCAGGGACACCCAGGGGGACCCCCAGACCCTCCCAGGGACCCCCAGACCCTCCCAAACCCCTCCCCAGGGACCCCAGACCCCTCCCAGGGACACCCAGACCCCCCAGACCCCCTCCAGACCCCACCCCAGGGACACCCAGAGGAACCCCCAGACCCCTCCCAGAACCCCCCAGGGACACCCAGAGGACCCCAGACCCTCCAGGGCCCCAGGGACACCCAGAGGACCTCCAGACCCCTCCCAGACCCCCCACCCAGGGACACCCAGAGGACCCCAGACCCTCCCAGAAACCACCCTCAGGGACCCCAGACCCTCCCAGACCCCCCACCCAGAGACACCCAGAGGCACCCCCAGAACCCCCAGAGGGACCCCAGACCCTCCCAGAACCCTCCCCCACCCAGGAACCCCAGACCCCTCCCAGGGACACCCAGACCCCTCCCAGACCCCAGAACCCACCCAGGGACCCCCAGAGGGACCTAGCCCCCACCCAGAGACACCCAGAGGGACCCCAGCCCCCCACGCAGGGACACCCCTTTAAGGGGGTCCCCAGGGCTCTGTAGCCCTCAGGGTCACTCACTGACCGTGGGGCGGGGTGGGCGCTGCAGGGCCCGGCAGGGCTCGTGGCAAAGCAGCTCCAGCAGCACCAGCTCACACCTCTGGGGGGACAAAGGGCAGCAGGCCTGGATCCCCCAGGGATCCCCTGGATCCCCTGATCCCTTGGATCACCCCAAAGCCCCTCCCCTGGATCCTTGGGATCACCTCGATCCCCCAGGATCCCCCTGGATCCCTTGGGATCACCCCCAAAGCCCCTCCCTGGATGCCTTGGGATCACCCCTGCCCCAGGACTCACTCACCTGCTGGATCCCCCAGGGATCCCCTGGATCCCTTGGGATCACCCTGGATCCCCTAGGGACACCCTGGATCCCCCAGGGATCCCCTCAGGACACCCCTGGATCCCCCCAGGACACCCTGGATCCCCTCAGGGATCCCCTGGATCCCCCCAGGAACACCCTGGATCCCCCAGGATCCCCTGGTCCCCAGGGACACCCTGGATCCCTTGGGATCACCCCTGATCCCCCAGGGACACCCCTGGATCCCCCAGGGACACCCTGGATCCCCCCCAGGGACACCCCTGGATCCCCCAGGGACACCCCTGGATCCCCTCAGGGATCCCCCAGGGACACCCTGGATCCCCCAGGGACACCCCTGGATCCTCAGGATCCCCCAGGGACACCCTGGATCCTCAGGATCCCCCAGGGACACCCTGATCCTCAGGATCCCCCAGGATCCCCTGGATCCCTTGGGATCACCCCCTAAAGCCCCCTCCCCAGGGATCCCCTGATCCCTTGGGATCACCCCTAAAGCCCCTCCCCAGGGATCCCCTGGATCCCCCAGGATCCCTCTAGGGACACCTCTGATCCCCAGGGACACCCTGGATCCCCCAGGGACACTCCTGGATCCCTCCAGGATCCCTGAATCCCCAGGATCCCTGGATCCCCAGGACACCCTGGATCCCCCAGGGATCCCCTGGATCCCCAGGGATCCCCTGGATCCCCCCAGGGACACCCCTGATCCCCCCAGGATCCCCTGGATCCCTCAGGATCCCCTGATCCCCCAGGATCCCCTTGATCCCCTCCCCAGGGACACTCCTGATCCCCCCAGGGACACTCCTGATCCCCCAGGAGACACCCCTGATCCCCAGGGATCCCCAGAGATCCCTGGATCCCCTGGATCCTCCTGATCCTCTCGATCCCCAGAGATCCCCTGGATCCCCCGGGATCCCCTGGATCCCCCAGAACACCCCTGGATCCCTCCCCAGGGACACCCCCTGGATCCCCAGAGACACCCCTGATCCCCCCAGGACACCCTGATCCCCCAGGATCCCCAGGACACCCCTGGATCCCCCTAGGGACACCCTGGATCCCCCAGGGACACCCTGGATCTCCCCAGGGATCCCCTGGATCCCCCGGATCCCCAGGGACACCCCTGGATCCCCAGGGATCCCCTGATCCCTTGGGATCACCCCCAAAGCCCCTCCCCAGGGACACCCCTGATCCCCCAGGGATCCCCTGATCCCCAGGGATCCCCCAGGGACACCCTGGATCCCCCCAGGGACACCCCTGGTTCCCTGATCCCCTGATCCCCAGGGACACCCTGGATCCCTCAGGATCCCCTGGATCCCCCCAGGATCCCCAGGGACACCCTGGATCCCCTGGATCCCCCCAGGGACACCCTGATCCCCAGGATCCCCTGATCCCCCAGGATCCCCAGGACACCCCTGAATCCCCCAGGACCCCTGGATCCCCCCAGGGACACCCCTGGATCCCTTGGGATCCTCTCCCCAGGACTCACCTGCTGGTCCAGGGGCTCAGGTGGGGGGTCCCAGTCCCGGGGGCTCTCGGAGGGCGGGGAGCTCCTGGCACAGCAGGCACGCCCAGTCGGGGCTGTGGAAACGGGGACAGATGGAGATGGGGATCCAGGGGATCTGGGGGATCCAGGGATCTGGGGGAGCCAGGGGAGCCAGTGGATCGGGGATCCAGGGGATCCAGGGGATCCAGGGAATCCAGGGGGACAGGAATCCAGGGGATCCAGGGGGATCCAGGGGTGGGAAGCCACGGGGATCCAGGGAATCCAGGGGATCCAAGAGAGAGCCACAGGGATCCAGGGGCCACCGATTCCAGGGGTGGGAAGCCATGGGGATCCAGGGGGATCCACGGGGATCCAGGGGAAGCCAGGGGGATCCAGAGGGGTGGGGAAGCCATGGGGGATCCAGGGGGATCCAAGAGAAGCCACAGGGATCCAGGGGAAGACACCGG
This sequence comes from Myiozetetes cayanensis, assembly GCF_022539395.1. NCBI lineage: Eukaryota > Metazoa > Chordata > Aves > Passeriformes > Tyrannidae > Myiozetetes > Myiozetetes cayanensis. The sequence goes on from NW_026088285.1 coordinate 81,543, forward strand.
GATTCCAAGGGGGTGGGGAAGCCATGGGGATCCAGGGGGATCCAGGGGGATCCAGGGGAAGCCAGGGGGATCCAGAGGGGTGGGGAAGCCCGGGGGATCCAGGGGATCCAGGGGAAGCCACTGAGGATCCAGGGGATCCACGGGATCCAGGGGAAGCCATGGGGATCCAGGGGGAATCCAGGGGGAATCCATGGGGAATGGGGAAGCCAGGGGAAGCCATGGGGAAGCCATGGGGAATGGGGAAGCCATGGGGATCCATGGGGATCCATGGGGATCCATGGGGATCCAGGGGGATCCAGGAGAAGCCATGGGGATCCAGGAAGAATGGGGAAGCCACGGGGATCCATGGGGATCCAGAGGGGTGGGGAAGCCATGGGGATCCAGGGGGATCCAGGGAAGCCAGGGGATCCAGGGGATCCAGGGGATCCAGGGAAGCCAGGAGGATCCAGGGGGATCCAGGGGATGGAAGCCCAGGGATCCAGGGGATCCAGGAAGCCATGGGGATCCATGGGGATCCATGGGGATCCAGAGGGAATGGGGAAGCCAGGGGAATCCAGGGGGATCCAGGGGGAACCAGGGGGAGCCAGGGGGAGCCAGGGGGATCCAAGGGAAGCCACGTTTGGGCTTGGTGGGGGATTCCCAGAGGGATCCTGGCGGGGGATTCCCAGAGGGATCTCAGTGGGGGATTCCCAGAGGGATTGGGGGGGGGATTCCCAGAGGGATCTTGCTCAGGGATTCCCAGAGGGATCCTGGTGGGGGTGGGAGATTCCCAGAGGGATCTCGGTGGGGGATTCCCAGAGGGATCCTGGTGGGGGGATTCCCGGAGGGATCCTGTTAGGGGGATTCCCAGAGGGATCCTGGTGGAGGATTCCCGGAGGGATCCTGTTAGGGGGATTCCCAGAGGATCCTAGTGGGGGTGGGGGATTCCCAGAGGGATCGGGGAGCAGGGAACACGGGAGACACTCGCGAGGTCTGGGGAAGTCGCGGGGACGGCGGAGGTGCCGAGGGAGCGGATCCCTCGGGATCCCGGGAGAGCCGATCCTAGGGGGCTCAGGGTACCTGGATCCTCGGGATCCCGGGAGGAGCGATCCCAGTGGATCCCTCAGGGTAGCCCTGGACCCCTCGGGATCCTGGGGCAGCCGATCCCAGTGGGATCCTCAGGTACCTGGATCCTCGGGATCCCGGGATGGGCCGATCCCGGCGGATCCCTGGGGTACTCTGGATCCTCGGGATCCCGGGAGCAAGCCGATCCCAGTGGATCCCCTCAGGGTACCTGGATCCCTCGGGATCCCGGGGAGGAGCCGATCCCGGCGGATCCCCTTGGGGTACCTGGATCCCCTCAGGGTACCTGGATCCCGAGGGATCCCGGGGAGGAGCCGATCCCGGCGGATCCCCTGGGGGTACCTGGATCCCAGTGGATCCCCTGGGGGTACCTGGATCCCAGTGGATCCCCTGGGGGTACCTGGATCCCGAGGTGCTCTGGGTACCTGGGCACGTCGGCGAGGGCGGGCAGGTGGCAGTGCAGGTGGAAGCAGCGCTGGCAGCGGTCGCACATCACCACGGCGCCCGCGCGGCCGCACACGCGCAGCTCCACGGCCCCCGGCCCCACTCAGGGACCCCCAGCAGGGGAGGGCTGCTAGCCCCAACACCACCAGGACCCCAAGGGGTGGGCCGGCCCTAACACCACCAGACCCCCACAGGGGAGGGCTGGCCCTCCGGCTTGTGTCCACGGGGTCGCCGATGGCCACTTCGTGGGGCTCTCTCCTGGGGGAGGGGGAGAAAGGAGAGGTGAGGGGGCGGGGGATGGGGATGATGAGGGAGGGATAGAGAGGAGGGGATGGGGGTAAAGAGAAAGGGGAGGTGAGGGGGATGGGGGATGGGGAGGAGTATAGGGAGAGGTGGGAGGAATGAGGGGATGGGGGAGGACGAGGAGGGGATGGGCAGAGGAGAGGGAGGACAAGGGGATGGAAGGGACGGGGAGGACATGAGAGGAGAAAGGGGAGGACGGGGAGGAGAGGAGTGAGAGAGAGATGGGGAGGGAAAGATAAGAGGAGAAGAGGAGGTGGAGGGGATGAGGGGGATGGGGAGGATAGGACACAGGAGACACAGAGGAGACACAAGGAAGGGCAGGGACGATAGGGACACAGGAGAGGAGGACATGGGGAGATGTGGAGGAGGACACATGGGGGGACACTGAGAGGGGATGTGGGGAAGAGGACACAGGGGATGAGGGGAGGACAGGGGGCAATAAGGGGAGACTGGAGGGAGGACAAGGGGGATGAGCAGGGGGAGGACTAGAGGGGGATGGGGGGAGGATGGGGGGAGGACAGGGGGATACAGGAGAGGATGTGAGAGAGGACAATGGGGGAGCACAAGGGGACGTGGAGGAGGACACAGGGGAGGACAAGAAGGAGGACAGGGGAGGGAGGAGGACAAGGGGGACGTGGAAGGGACAGGGAGACAGTGGGGAGGACGAGGGGAGGGGCAGTGGGGGAGGGACAATGGGAGATAGGAGGAGGGAGTGGGGATACAGGGGAGGAGATGAGGACAGGGGACACTGGAGAGGGGACACAGGACAGAGGACACAGGGAAGGGGCAGTGGGACACTAGGGGACACTGAGAGGGACATTGGGAGATGAGAGGAGGGGATGGGAGGACAAGGGGAGATGAGGAGGGGGACACTGGAGAGGGGACACAGGGAAGGGGCAGTGGGACACAGGGGGACACTGGAGAGGGGACACAGGGAAGGAGGCAGTGGGACACAGGAGGACACTGGAGGGCAGGGGACACTGGAGGGAGATGAGGAGGGGGACACTGGAGAGGGGACACTGGAGAGGGGACACTGGGGAAGGGGCAGTGGGACACAGGGGGACACAGGGGGACACTGGGAAGGGCAGGACACAGGAAAGGGACAGTGGGACACAGGGGGACACTGGAGAGGGGATGTGGGGAAAGGGCAGAGGGACACAGGGGGACACTGGAGAGGGGACACAGGAGAGGGGACACAGGGGGGACACTGGAGAGGGGACACAGGGAAGGGGCAGTGGGACACAGGGGGACACTGGAAACGGACAGGTGACACCAGAAGGATAGAGCTGACACCAGCCAAACACACCTTACATCAGGGGGTGGGGAGGTGACACACGAGGTGACCCCGGGGGGGCCAGGCCACGCTCACCTTGACGGGGACGTCCCCCCGGGGCTGCTGCCCCTGCCCTGGCGTCCCTTGGAGTGTCCCCTGGGGCTGCTGTCCCCTCTGGGGCGTCCCCCCGGCCTGCTCGATGACGATGACGCTGAACTGGCCGGCGGAGGGGCCGGGCAGGACGCGGAAGGCGGGCGGGGGCAGCGCCGGGTCCAGCGCCAGGCCCAGCTCCAGCCGCTCCAGAGACACCCGGGGCACCTTGGGGGGCACCTTGGGGGGCACCGGGGGGGCACCCTGGGGGGCCCTCCTGGGGGGGGAAAAGTTGGGGTCAGCACCAGGGGACACCCTATCCATCCCACAGGGAGTTTGGGGAGATGGAAGGGTTTGGGGAGCTGGAAGGATCTGGGGCTTTTGGGGAGCTGGAAGGGTCTGGGGAGCTGGAAGGGTCTGGGGCTTTGGGGAGCTGGAAGGGTCTGGGGAGCTGGAAGGGTCTGGGGCTTTTGGGGAGCTGGAAGGGTCTGGGGCTTTTGGGGTGGGGGATAAAGACAGAGGGCAAGGTCTGGGGAGCTGGAAGGGTCTGGGGTGGGGGACAAGAGACAGAGGCAAGGTCTGGGGAGGCTGGAAGGGTCTGGGGGGGGAGCTGGAAGGGTCTGGGAGCTTTGGGGTGGGGGACAAGAGGCAGAGGGGACAAGGTTTGGGGAGCTGGAAGGGTCTGGGGGCTTTAGGGTGGGGGGACAAGAGGCAGAGGGGCAAAGTTTGGGGGAGCTGGAAGGGTCTGGGGAGCTGGAAGGGTCTGGGGAGCTGGAAGGGTCTGGGGCTTTGGGGAGCTGGAAGGGTCTGGGGAGCTGGAAGGGTCCGGGGCTTTTGGGGGAGCTGGAAGGGTCTGGGGGAGCTGGAAGGGTCTGGGGCTTTTGGGGGAGCTGGAAGGGTCTGGGGCTTTTGGGGGATCTGGAAGGGTCTGGGGGAGCTGGAAGGGTCTGGGGCTTTTGGGAGAGCTGGAAGGGTCTGGGAGCTGGAAGAGGTCTGGGAGCTGGAAGGGTCTGGGGAGCTGGACAGGGTCTGGGGCTTTGGGGAGCTGGAAGGGTCTGGGAGCTTTGGGGGGATCTGGAAGGGTCTGGGGGAGCTGGAAGGGTCTGGGGCTTTTGGGAGAGCTGGAAGGGTCTGGGGCTTTTGGGGTGGGGGGATAAAAGACAGAGGAGCAAGGTTTGGGGGAGCTGGAAGAGTCTGGGGGAGCTGGAAGGGTCTGGGGCTTTTGGGGTGGGGACAAGAGGCAGAGGGCAAGGTCTGGGGAGCTGGAAGGGTCTAGAGAGCTGGAAGGGTCTAGGGGAGCTGGAAGGGTCTGGGGTTTGGGGTGGGGGATAAAATACAGAGGGGCAAGGTCTGGGGGAGCTGGAAGGGTCTGGGGGAGCTGGAAGGGTCTGGGAGCTTTGGGGGAGCTGGAAGGGTCTGGGGAGCTGGAAGGTCTGGGGCTTTGGGGGAGCTGGAAGGTCTGGGGAGCTGGAAGGGTCCTGGGAGCTGGCAAGAGGTCTGGGGCTTTGGGGGAGCTGGAAGGGTCTGGGGAGCTGGAAGGGTCTGGGGCTTTTGGGGAGCTGGAAGGGTCTGGGGGGAGGCTGGAAGGGTCTGGGGCTTTTAGGGTGGGGGACAAGGGCAAGGGGCAAGGTTTGGGGAGCTGGAAGGGTCTGGGGAGCTGGAGAGGGTCTGGGGGAGCTGGAAGGTCTGGGAGAGCTGGAAGGGTCTGGGGCTTTTGGGGTGGGGGGACAAGAGGCAAAGGGGCAAGGTTTGGGGGAGCTGGAAGGGTCTGGGGGAGCTGGAAGGGTCTGGGAGGCTGGAAGGGTCTGGGGCTTTTGAGGAGCTGGAAGGGTCTGGGGAGCTTGGGGTGGGGGATAAAGACAGAGGGGGCAAGGTCTGGGGAGCTGGAAGGGTCTGGGGCTTTTGGGGAGCTGGAAGGGTCTGGGGGAGCTGGAAGGGTCTGGGGCTCTGGGGGAGCTGGAAGGGTCTGGGGGAGCTGGAAGGTCTGGAGGGCTTTAGGGGAGCTGGAAGGGTCTGGGGCTTGGGGTGGGGACAAGAGTGCAGAGGAGCAAGGTCTGGGGGAGCTGGAAGGGTCTGGGGGAGCTGGAAGGGTCTGGGGGAGCTGGAAGGGTCTGGGGCTTTTGGGGAAGCTGGAAGGGTCTGGGGAGCTGGAAGGGTCTGGGGCTTTTGGGTGGGGAAAAGAGATAGAGGGCAAGGTCTGGGGGAGCTGAAGGGTCTGGGAGCTTTGGGGTGGGGGGACAAGAGGCAGATGGGGTTTGGTCTGGGGAGTTGGGGACAGGGGGACCCAGGGCGGTGTTGGAGGACACAGGGGACAAAGCCAGGGCGGTCCTGGCACCCCTGGCCCAGGGGACAAAACAGGGGGACCCTCAGGGACCAAGAGATGGGGACCCCAAAGGGGTGACACTACAGAGGTCCCCTCACCTCCCTCCTCCAATTACCGTTTAATGAGCAGCTTCTTCAACTTCTCCTCCAGGGAGAACTCCGGATTTCCTCCTGAATAACGAGGGGGAGGGGTCAGGGGGCTCCAGGAGACCTAAAGCCGCAAATGTCACCAGGGATGGGGTGACAAGGGACAGGAGGGACCAGGGGGTGACAAGGGACAAGAGGGGGTGACAAGGGACAGGAGGGACCAGGGGGTGACAAGGGACAGGAGGGACCAGGGGGTGACAAGGGACAGGAGGATTGGGGTGACAAGGGACAAGAGGATTGGGGGTGACAAGGGACAAAGAGGTGACAAGGGACAGGAGGGACTAGGGGAGGTGACAAGGGACAAGAGGGACTGGGGGTGACAAGGGACAGGAGGGACCAAGGGAGGTGACAAGGGACAGGAGGGACCAGGGGGTGACAAGGGACAAGAGGGGGTGACAAGGGACAGGAGGGACTGGGGGGTGACAAGGGACAGGAGGGACCAGAGGGGGTGACAAGGGACAAGAGGGGGTGACAAGGGACAAGAGGGACCAGGGGGTGACAAAGGACAGGAGGGACCAGGGGGTGACAAGGGACAAGAGGGGGTGACAAGGGACAGGAGGAACAAGAGGGGGTGACAAGGGACAAGGGGGTGACAAGGGACAGGAGGGACTGGGGGGTGACAAGGACAAGAGGACCGGGGGTGACAAGGGACAAGAGGGGGGTGACAAGGGACAAGAGGGACTGGGGGGGACAAGGGACAGGAGGGACCAAGGGGGTGACAAGGGACAAGAGGGACTGGGAGTGACAAGGGACAGGAGGGACCAGGGGGTGACAAGGGACAAGGGGGTGACAAAGGACAAGAGGGGGTGACAAAGGACAAGAGGAGAGTGACAAAGGACAGGAGGGACCAGGGGGTGACAAAGGACAGGAGGAACTGGGGGTGACAGGACAAGAGGGGGTGACAAAGGACAAGAGGGACTGGGGGGGTGACAAGGACAGGAGGGGTTGAGGGTGACAAAGGGACAAAAGGGGGTGACAAGGGACAGGAGGGACTGGGGGGGTGACAAGGGACAAGGGGGGTGACAAGGGACAGGAGGGATTGGGGGGGTGACAAAGGACAAGAGGGGCCAGGGGGGTGACAAAGGACAAGAGGGGGGGTGACAAGGGACAGGAGGGACCGGGGGTGACAGGGGGACTGGGGGGTGACAAGGGACAGGGTGTCCCAGGGGGGGTGACAAAGGTCAGGGTGTCCCCCCCCATCCTCACCTGTCCCCTCCCGTGACGGTGTTTTCGGGGGGCCCGCTGGCTGCTGGGAAACGCCCCCATCAGGGGGGAATTCCTGGGGCTGCTCGCTCTGTGCCCCCTCCCCCTGAGACCCCTCGGTGTCACCCCCGCTTCCTGAACCTCCACATCCCCCTCCCCTCCCTTTCTCCCCATGTGCCCCCTCCCTGAGACCCTCGGTGTCACCCCGCTTCCTGACCCTCCCCACATCCCCCTGTGCCCCATATCCCCTGTGCCTCACATCCCCCGTATCCCCATGTCCCCTATGCCCTCCATATCCCCCCATGTCCCATTGTGCCCCATATCTCCCTGTCCCCATGTCCCCCTGTCCCCCATCTCCCTGTGCCCCATGTCCCCATGTGCCCCCTGTGCCCCCATATCCCCCTGTACCCCCATATCCCTCTGTGCCCCATGTCCTATGTGCCCCATATCCCCTGTGCTTCCCCATGTCCCCCTGTGCCCCTAAACACCCTGTGCCCCCATATCCCCTGTGCCCCATGTCCCCCATATCCCTGTGCCCCATGTCCCCATGTCCCCTGTGCCCCCATGTCCCCCTGTGCCCCCATATCCCCATTCATCCCCTGTGTGCCCCATGTCCCCCTGTGCCCCCATGTCCCCTGTGCCCCCATATCCCCTGTGCCCCCATATCTCCCTGTGCCTCCCATGTCCCCTGTGCCCCCATATCCCCCTGTGCCCCATCCCCTGTGCCCCCACGTCCCCTGTGCCCCATATCTCCCTGTGCCCCATATCCCCTGTGCCCCCATGTCCCCTGTGCCCCCATATCCCCATGTCCCCCCTGTGCCCCCATATCCCCTGTGCCCCCCATATCCCCTGTGCCCCATCCCCTCTGTCCCCATGTCCCCTCACCATATCCCCTGTGCCCCCCATGTCCCCTGTGCCCCCCATGTCCCCTGTGCCCCCATAACATCCCCTGTCCCCCATATCCCCTGTGCCCCCATGTCCCCTGTGCCCCCATGTCCCCTGTGCTCCCCATAACCCCCTGCCCCATATCCATGCCCCCATGTCCCCTGTGCCCCCATATCCCCATGTCCCCGTGCCTCCATATCCCCTGTGCCCCCATCCCTGTGCCCCCATGTCCCCTGTGCCCCCATGTCCCCTGTGCCCCCATGTCCCCCTGTCCATGTCCCCTATCCCCATGTCCCCCTGTGCTCCCCATATCCCCCTGTGCCCCCATGTCCCCCTATGTGCCCCCATGTCCCTGTGCCCCCATATCCCCTGTGCCTCCATATCCCCCTGTCCCCATATCCCTATGTGCCCCCTGTGCCCCTATCTCCTTTATCCTATCCATATCCCCCTGTGCCCCCATATCCCCTGTCCCCTCACATCCCCTGTGCCCCTATATCCCCCAAATCCTCCTGTGCCCCAATATCCCCTGTGCCCCATGTCCCCTGTGCCCCCATATCCCCTGTGCCCCCATATCCCATATCCCCTGTGCCCCTCATATCCCCATGTGCCATATCCCCCATGTCCTCTGTGCCCCCATATCCCCCGTGCCCCCATATCTCCTATGCCCCACATCCCTCTGTCCCCCCATAACCCTGTGCCCCCATGTCCCCTGTGCCTTCATGTCCCCATATCCCCCTCACATCCTCCTGTCCCCCAAACCCCCTGTCCCTCCATATCTCTGTGCCCCATATCCCCTGTGCCCCCATATCCCCCTGTGCCTCCCATATGTCCCCCCATGTCCCCATATCCCCCTGTGCCCCCAAACACCCCTGTGCCTCAAACCCCCTGTCCCCCCAAACCCCTGTCCCCCAAACACCCCCTGTCCCCCCCAAACCCCTCTGTCCCCCAAACCCCCTGTCCCCCAAACCCCAAACCCCCAATATCCTCACCCAGCTCGGGGTCTCCGCTGTCGCTCCAGATGGGGGGGACAGCTCAGGACACTCAAGCCCTCGACGCGGGGAAACTGAGGCAGGAGGGGGGCCCAAGCCCCCGCATCAGGGGGACCCCAGGGGTCTCCTGGGCTTGGCCCCCAGCCCGTTTGGGGGCTGCGGGCAAGCCCGGGGTCACCTGCCCGTTTGGGGGATGGGAGGTTATTTGAGGGAGGAAGCAGAAACCCCTAAGACCCCCCACTAAATACCTGTGTGTTTGGGGGTCTCGGTGTCTCATGGCTGGGGGGCTCCCAGAAGCAGGGGAGGGGCCACTCCGAGATGATGGTGCCTGTGGGGGAGGGAGGAGGACATCACTGGGGGGGTGGGACCAAAAACCCCTTGACCCCCAGGTCCCTCATCACCTCCCCCAAACCCCTCCTGTCCCCCCCTCAACCTGATACCCAAAAAAAAAGGCAGATAAAAAAATTACAAAATATGGAGGTAAGGGGGGTTTTTATGGGTTTACAATAAAAATATTTTGAATTTTAACCCTTCCTATTCCAACCCCCACCGAAGTTCTCGGCGCTCCTGGTCCAGGCGGGGAGGTCCCACTGGAATTTCAGCTCCCACAGCCGCTCCTCGGGCTCCACGGGGACCAGGAGGCTGCGCTGGATCTGGGAGTGGATCTGGAGGGGAGGGGGGGACAAAGGACACACACAAAGGTCACACAAAGGTCACAGGGATGGGGGTGACGAGGCAGGGACACCCTGGGGACTCCAGGGATGGATTTGAGGGGGTTCAGGGGGACTCCAGGGATGGATTTGAGGGGTTCAGGGGTCCTGAGGATGGATTTGAGGGGGTTCAGGGGTCCTGGATGGGAGTTTGGGGTCTCAGCCTCACCAGGTTGTAGGAGAGCAGCAGGGATGGGGGTGACGAGGCAGGGACACCCTGGGGACTCCAGGAATGGATTTGAGGGGTTCAGGGGGTCCTGGGAGTGGCTTTGAGGGGTTCAGGGGACTCAGGGGATGGATTTGAGGGGTTCAGGGGGTCTGTAGAGTGGGTTTAGGGGGTCTCAGGGGGTCTGTAGGTGGTTTTGGGGTCTCAGCCTCACCAGGTTGTAGGAGAGCAGCAGGGATGGGGTGATGAGGCAGGGACACTCTGGGGACTCGAGGGATGGATTTGAGGGGGTTCAGGGGGTCCTGGAGGTGGATTTGAGGGGGTTCAGGGGGTCCTGGATGCAGGTTTGGGGGTCTGAGCCTCACCAGGTTGTAGGAGAGCAGCAGGGATGGGGGTGACGAGGCAGGGACACCCTGGGGACTCCAGGGATGGATTTGAGGGGGTTCAGGGGGTCCTGGATGGGGTTTTGGGGGTCTCAGCCTCACCAGGTTGTAGGAGAGCAGCAGGGATGGGGGTGACGAGGCAGGGACACCCTGGGGACTCGAGGGGTGGATTTGAGGGGGTTCAGGGGGACTCCAGGGATGGATTTGAGGGGGTTCAGGGGGTCCTGGAGGTGGATTTGAGGGGTTTCAGGGGGTCTGTAGGATGGGTTTGGGGGTCTCAGCCTCACCAGGTTGTAGGAGAGCAGCAGGGATGGGGGTGATGAGGCAGGGACACCCTGGGGACTCAGGGGGATGGATTTGAGGGGGTTCAGGGGGTCCTGGGGATGGATTTGAGGGGGTTCAGGTGGTCCTGGATGGGGTTTTGGGGGTCTCAGCCTCACCAGGTTGTAGGAGAGCAGCAGGGATGGGGGTGATGAGGCAGGGACACCCTGGGGACAGGGGGTGGATTGAGGGGTTCAGAGGGACTCGAGGGCTGGATTTGAGGGGTTCAGGGGACTCGAGGGATGGATTTGAGGGGGTTCAGGGGTCCTGGATGGGGTTTTGGGGGTCTCAGCCTCACCAGGTTGTAGGAGAGCAGCAGGGATGGGGGTGACGAGGCAGGGACACCCTGGGGACTCAGGGATGGATTTGAGGGGTTCAGGGGGACTCAGGGATGGATTTGAGGGGTTCAGGGGTCTGTAGGTGGGTTTTGGGGGTCTCAGCCTCACCAGGTTGTAGGAGAGCAGCAGGGATGGGGGTGATGAGGCAGGGACACCCTGGGGACGGGGGTGGATTGAGGGGTTCAGGGGGACTCAGGGATGGATTTGAGGGGTTCAGGGGTCCTGGGAGTGGCTTTGAGGCTCAGGGGACCCTGGGAGGGGTTTGAGGTGTTCAGGGGACTCGAGGATGGATTTGAGGGGTTCAGGGGTCTGGGGGCAGCTTTGAGGGAGTTCGGGGGTGGATTTGAGGGGGTTCAGGGGGACTCGAGGATGGATTTGAGGGGTTCAGGGGACTTCAGGGATGGATTTGAGGGGTTCAGGGGGTCCTGGACAGGGTTTTGGGGTCTGAGCCTCACCAGGTTGTAGGAGAGCAGCAGGGATGTGGCAGGACACACAAAGGTCACAGGGATGGTGACGAGGCAGGGACACCTGGGGACTCAGGGATGGATTGAGGGGTTCAGGGGACTCAGGGATGGATTTGAGGGTTTCAGGGGACTCGAGGGATGGATTTGAGGGGGTTCAGGGGACTCGAGGGGTGGATTTGAGGGGTTCAGGGGACTCAAGGGATGGATTTGAGGGGGTTCAGGGGTCCTGGGGTGGATTTGAGGGGTTCAGGGGTCCTGGATGGGGTTTGGGGGTCTCAGCCTCACCAGGTTGTAGGAGAGCAGCAGGGATGGGGGTGACGAGGCAGGGACACCCTGGGGACAGGGGGGGATGGATTTGAGGGGGTTCAGGGGGTCTGTAGGTGGATTTTGGGGGTCTCAGCCTCACCAGGTTGTAGGAGAGCAGCAGGGATGGGGGTGACGAGGCAGGGACACCCTGGGGACTCCAGGGATGGATTTGAGGGGGTTCAGGGGGTCCTGGAGGTGGATTTGAGGGGGTTCAGGGGGTCTGTAGGTAGATTTCGGGGGTCTCAGCCTCACCAGGTTGTAGGAGAGCAGCAGGGATGGGGGTGACGAGGCAGGGACACCCTGGGGACTCCAGGGATGGATTTGAGGGGTTCAGGGGACTCGAGGGATGGATTTGAGGGGTTCAGGGGTCTGTAGGTGGGTTTGGGGGGTCTCAGGGGGTCTGTAGGTGGGTTTTGGGGGTCTCAGCCTCACCAGGTTGTAGGAGAGCAGCAGGGATGGGGGTGACGAGGCAGGGACACCCTGGGGACTCCAGGGATGGATTTGAGGGGTTCAGGGGTCTGTAGGTGGGTTTTGGGGGTCTCAGCCTCACCAGGTTGTAGGAGAGCAGCAGGGATGTGACAAAGGACACACACAAAGGTCACAGGGATGGGGGTGACGAGGCAGGGACACCCTGGGGACGAGGGGATGGATTTGAGGGGTTCAGGGGGTCCTGGGGATGGATTTGAGGGGGTTCAGGGGACTCAGGGATGGTTGAGGGGTTCAGGGGGACTCGAGGGGTGGATTTGAGGGGTTTCAGGGGGTCTGTAGGTGGGTTTTGGGGGTCTCAGCCTCACCAGGTTGTAGGAGAGCAGCAGGGATGGGGGTGACGAGGCAGGGACACCCTGGGGACAGGGAGGGATGGATTTGAGGGGGTTCAGGGGGACTCCAGGGATGGATTTGAGGGGGTTCAGGGGGTCCTGGGGATGGATTTGAGGGGGTTCAGGGGGACTCCAGGGATGGATTTGAGGGGTTCAGGGGACTCAGGGATGGATTTGAGGGGTTCAGGGGACTCGAGGGATGGATTTGAGGGGTTCAGGGGTCCTGGGGATGGATTTGAGGGGGTTCAGGGGGTCTGTAGGTGGGTTTTGGGGGTCTCAGCCTCACCAGGTTGTAGGAGAGCAGCAGGGATGGGGGTGACGAGGCAGGGACACCCTGGGGACTCCAGGGATGGATTTGAGGGGGTTCAGGGGGTCCTGGGGATGGATTTGAGGGGGTTCAGGGGGTCCTGGGGATGGATTTGAGGGGTTTCAGGGGGTCCTGGATGGGGTTTTGGGGGTCTCAGCCTCACCAGGTTGTAGGAGATCAGCAGGGATGTGGGTGACGAGGCAGGGACACCCTGGGGACTCCAGGGATGGATTTGAGGGGTTCAGGGGGACTCCAGGGATGGATTTGAGGGGGTTCAGGGGTCCTGGGGGCAGGTTTGAGGCTCGGGGGGGTGGTCCTGGACGGGGTTTTGGGGGTCTCAGCCTCACCAGGTTGTAGGAGAGCAGCAGGGATGGGGGTGACGAGGCAGGGACACCCTGGGGACTCGAGGGATGGATTTGAGGGGGTTCAGGGGTCCTGGGGATGGATTTGAGGGGTTCAGGGGTCTGGGGGCGGCTTTGAGGGTCTCAGCCTCACCAGGTTGTAGGAGAGCAGCAGGGATGGGGGTGACGAGGCAGGGACACCCTGGGGAATCCAGGGATGGATTTGAGGGGGTTCAGGGGGACTCCAGGGATGGATTTGAGGGGTTTCAGGGGGTCTGTAGGTGGATTTTGGGGGGGTCTCAGCCTCACCAGGTTGTAGGAGAGCAGCAGGGATGGGGGTGACGAGGCAGGGACACCCTGGGGACTCCAGGGATGGATTTGAGGGGTTCAGGGGGACTCGAGGGATGGATTTGAGGGGGTTCAGGGGGTCTGTAGGTGGACTTTGGGGGTCTCAGCCTCACCAGGTTGTAGGAGAGCAGCAAGGATGTGACAGAGACACACACAAAGGTCACAGGGATGGGGGTGACGAGGCAGGGACACCTGGGGACTCCAGGGATGGATTTCAGGGGTTCAGGGGATCCAGGGCTGGATTTGAGGGGTTCAGGGGTCTGGGGGTGGGTTTGGGGGTCTCAGCCTCACCAGGTTGTAGGAGAGCAGCAGGGATGGGGGTGACGAGGCAGGGACACCCTGGGGACTCCAGGGATGGATTTGAGGGGTTCAGGGTCCTGGGGATGGATTTGAGGGGTCTCAGCCTCACCAGGTTGTAGGAGCAGCAGGGATGTGGCAGGACACACAAAGGTCACAGGGATGGGGGTGACGAGGCAGGGACACCCTGGGGACAGGGGATGGATTTGAGGGGGTTCAGGGGTCCTGAGGGTGGATTGAGGGGGTTCAGGGGTCTGTAGGTGGGCTTTGGGGTCTGAGCCTCACCAGGTTGTAGGAGGCAGCAGGGATGGGGGTGACGAGTCAGGGACACCCTGGGAATCCAGGGATGGATTGAGGGGGTTCAGGGGACTCCAGGGCTGGATTTGAGGGGTTCAGGGGTCCTGGATGGGTTTTGGGGGTCTCAACCTCACCAGGTTGTAGGAGAGCAGCAGGGATGGGGGTGACGAGAGCAGGGACACCCTGGGGACTCGAAGGATGGATTTGAGGGGTTTCAGGGGGTCCTGGAGGTGGATTTGGGGGTTCAGGGGTCTGTAGGTGGGTTTGGGGGTTCAGGGGTCTGGGGGTGGGCTTTGGGGGGTTCAGGGGTCTGGGGGGTGGGTTTGGGGGTCTCAGCCTCACCAGGTTGTAGGAGAGCAGCAGGGATGTGACAAAGGACACACACAAAGGTCACAGGGATGGGGGTGACGAGGCAGGGACACCCTGGGGACGGGGGGGGATGGATTTGAGGGGGTTCAGGGGGTCCTGGGGATGGATTTGAGGGGTTCAGGGGACTCCATGGATGGATTTGAGGGGTTTCAGGGGGTCTGTAGGTGGGTTTTGGGGGTCTGAGCCTCACCAGGTTGTAGGAGAGCAGCAGGGATGGGGGTGACGAGGCAGGGACACCCTGGGGACAAGGGAGTGGGTTTGAGGGGGTTCAGGGGTCTGTAGGTGGATTTTGGGGTCTCAGCCTCACCAGGTTGTAGGAGAGCAGCAGGGATGTGGCAGGACACACACAAGGTCACAGGGATGGGGATGACGAGGCAGGGACACCCTGGGGACTCAGGGGATGGATTGAGGGGTTCAGGGGTCCTGGAGGTGGATTTGAGGGATTCAGGGGTCTGGGGAGCTTTGGGGGTCTCAGCCTCACCAGGTTGTAGAGAGCAGCAGGGATGGGAGTGACGAGGCAGGGACACCCTGGGGACTCAGAGGATGGATTTGAGGGGTTCAGGGGTCCTGGGATGGATTTGAGGGGTTCAGGGGACTCGAGGATGGATTTGAGGGGTTCAGGGGGTCTGTGGTGGGGTCTGAGCCTCACCAGGAGAGATCAGCAGGGATGGGGTGACGAGGCAGGGACACCCTGGGGACTCCAGGGATGGATTTGAGGGGGTTCAGGGGGACTCCAGGGATGGATTTGAGGGGGTTCAGGGGGTCTGTAGGTGGGTTTTGGGGGTCTGAGCCTCACCAGGTTGTAGGAGAGCAGCAGGGATGGGGGTGACGAGGCAGGGACACCCTGGGGACTCGAGGGATGGATTTGAGGGGGTTCAGGGGACTCGAGGGATGGATTTGAGGTTCAGGGGTCTGTGGGTGGGTTTTGGGGTCTCAGCCTCACCAGGTTGTAGGAGAGCAGCAGGATGGGAGTGACGAGCAGGGACACCCTGGCCTGGACTCACGGATGGCCGTGACGGGGGTTCAGGTGGTGCTTCGAGCAGGCTCCGCAGCGCCCTGCGGCTGCCGGTTCAGCTCCGGGTGCCACGCCTCGGTCACCGGTCTGGGGGGGCATTGGGGGACTGGAGAGGACACTGGGGTACAGGAGGGGACAAGGATGGGACATTGAGGACAGCAGGGGTCATTGGGGACATTGGGTGACATGGAAGGGACATGGAGGGGATCATTGGGGGGTCATGGAGGGTCACTGAGGATCATCGGGGAGCAGCAGGGGACATGGAGGGAACACTGAGGGACATGGGGGACACGCAGGAGGACATCGGGGGATGGGACTCTGGGGACAGGAGCAGGGACATTGGGGTACATGGAGGGACATTGGGGACAGCAGGTGGGTCATTGGGGGTCATGGAGGCGGACATTGGGGACATGGAGGGCAGCAGGGCAGGGGACAGCAGGGGACACTGGCAGGGCTTGGAGAGCACAGGACATGGACGAGGACATCGGGGTAGCTTTGGGGACATCAGGGGACAGGAGGGGACAGGGACAGCGGGGGACATGGTGGGACAGGAGGGGACAGGATGGGGACATGGAGGGGACAGGAGGGGACAGGGAGGGGACAGGAGGGGGACAGGAGGACAGGAGGGGACAGGAGGGACAGGAGGGACAGGGAGGGACAGGAGGGGACAGGGAGGGACAGGAGGGGACAGGAGGGGACAGGACAGGGGGACAGAGGAGGGACAGGAGGGGACAGGAGGGGACAGGAGGGGACATGGAGGGACAGGGAGGGGACAGGAGGGGACAGGAGGGGACAGGAGGGGACATGGAGGGGACATTGGGGACAGGAGGGGACATTGGGGACATGGAGGGGACAGGAGGGGACAGGGAGGGGACAGGAGGGGACATGGAGGGGACAGGAGGGACATGGAGGGACAGGAGGGACAGGAGGGGACAGGAGGGGACAGGAGGGGACATTGGGGACAGGAGGGGACAGAAGGGGACAGAGGGGACAGGGAGGGGACAGGGAGGGGACAGGAGGGGACAGGGGAGGGGACAGGAGGGACAGGAGGGGACACAGAGGGACAGGGAGGGGACATGGGAGGGGACAGGAGGGGACAGGAGGGGACAGTGGGGACATTGGGACAGGAGGGGACAGGAGGGACAGGAGGGACATTGGGGACAGGAGGGGACAGAAGGGGACATTGGGGACAGGAGGGGACAGGAGGGGACAGAGAAGGGACAGGAGGGGACAGGACAGGGAAGGGGACAGGAGGGGACAGCAGTGCCACCTGACCTGTGCCTCCCCGAGCAGGACCTTGCCGCGCTTGTTGAGCTCCCTCATGACCTGCAGGATGGCCATCTTCACCTCCACCTGCAGCCGCTGCTGCGCCTCCGAGCCGCGCCGCTGCCTGGGACAGCGGGAATAACGGGAATGATGGGAATGCTGGGAATGCTGGGGAGGGGGAGACAGCCCCTGGAGCTGCCTGGGAACAACTGGAATAACGGGAATGATGGGGATGATGGGGATGCTGGGAATGCTGGGAATGCTGGGAATGCTGGGGATGCTGGGAATGCTGGGAATGCTGGGGACACCCCCCGGAGCTGCCTGGGAACAATGGGAATAATGGGAATGCTGGGAATGCTGGGGATGCTGGGGACAGCCCCCAGAGTGCCTGGGACAACGGGAATACCGGGAATGCTGGGAATGCTGGGAATGCTGGGGATGCTGGGGATGCTGGGGATGCTGGGGACACTCCCTGGAGTGCCTGGGAACAACGGGAATAATGGGAATGCTGGGAATGCTGGGAATGCTGGGGACACCCCCCGGAGCTGCCTGGGAACAACGGGAATAATGGGAATGATGGGAATGCTGGGGATGCTGGGAATGCTGGGAATGCTGGGAATGCTGGGAATGCTGGGAATGCTGGGGAGGGGGAGACAGCCCCTGGAACTGCCTGGGAACAACGGGAATAACGGGAATGATGGGGATGCTGGGAATGCTGGGGAATGCTGGGGACAGCCCCTGGAACTGCTTGGGAACAACGGGAATAACGGGAATGCTGGGAATGCTGGGAATGCTGGGAATGCTGGGGACACCCTCTGGAGCTGCCTGGGAACAATGGGAATAATGGGAATGCTGGGAATGCTGGGAATGCTGGGAATGCTGGGAATGCTGGGAATGCCGGGGACAGCCCCTGGAGCTGCCTGGGAACAACGGGAATGCTGGGGATGCTGGGAATGCTGGGGACAGCCCCTGGAGCTGCCTGGAACTGCTGGGAATAACGGGAATGGGAACTGGGAATGCTGGGAATGCTGGGAATGCTGGGGACACTCCCTGGAGCTGCCTGGGAACAATGGGAATAATGGGAATGCTGGGAATGCTGGGAATGCTGGGGATGCTGGGGACAGCCCCTGGAGCTGCCTGGGAACAACGGGAATGCTGGGAATGCTGGGGACAGCCCTGGCTGCCTGGGAACACTGGGAATGCTGGGAATGCTGGGAATGCTGGGGACAGCTGCCCTGGAGTGCCTGGGAACAACAGGAATGATGGGAATGCTGGGGATGCTGGGGACAGCCCCTGGAGCTGGGAATGCTGGGGACAGCCCCTGGAACTGCCTGGGAACAATGGGAATACGGGAATAATGGGAATGCTGGGAATGCTGGGAATGCTGGGGACAGCCCCTGGAGTGCCTGGGAACAACGGGAATACGGGAATGCTGGGAATGCTGGGAATGCTGGGAGCTGGAGACAGCCCCTGGAGCTGCCTGGGAACAACTGGGAATGCTGGGAATGCTGGGGACAGCCCTGAGTGCCTGGGAACAGACTGGGAATGCTGGGGACAGCCCCTGGAGCTGGGAATGCTGGGGACACCCCCTGGAGCTGCCTGGGAACAACGGGAATAATGGGAATGCTGGGAATGGGGGACAGCCCCTGGAGTGCCTGGGAACAATGGGAATACTGGGAATGCTGGGGACAGCCCCTGGAGTGCCTGGGAACAACTGGAATAACGGGAATGCTGGGAATGCTGGGAATGCTGGGGATGCTGGGAATGCTGGGGACACCCTCTGGAGCTGCCTGGGAACAACGGGAATACTGGGAATGCTGGGAATGCTGGGAGACAGCCCCTGGAGCTGCCTGGGAACAACGGGAATAATGGGAATGCTGGGAATGCTGGGGACAGCCCCTGGAGCTGCCTGGGAACTGACTGGGAATACGGGAATGCGGGAATGCTGGGAATGCTGGGAATGCTGGGAATGCTGGGGACAGCCCCTGGAGCTGCCTGGGAACAACGGGAATAACGGGAATGCTGGGAATGCTGGGAATGCTGGGAATGCTGGGGATGATGGGGACACCCCCCGGAGCTGCCTGGGAACAACGGGAATAACGGGAATGCTGGGGATGCTGGGAATGCTGGGAATGCTGGGGATGCTGGGGAGGGGGAGACAGCCCCTGGAGCTGCCTGGGACAGCGGGAATAACGGGAATAACGGGAATGATGGGAATGCTGGGAATGCTGGGAATGCTGGGAATGCTGGGAATGCTGGGGACAGCCCCTGGAGCTGCCTGGGAACAACGGGAATAACGGGAATGCTGGGGATGATGGGGAGGGGGAGACAGCCCCTGGAGCTGCCTGGGAACAACGGGAATAACGGGGATGCTGGGGACAGCCCCTGGAGCTGCCTGGGAACAACTGGAATACTGGGAATGCTGGGAATGCTGGGGACAGCCCCTGGAGCTGGGAATGCTGGGGACAGCCCCTGGAGCTGCCTGGTAACAATGGGAATAACGGGAATGGGGACACAGGGGCCAAGGAGGGGACAGGGAGGACAGGAGGGACAGGAGGGGACACAGGAGGACACAGGAGGGACAGGAGGGACACAGGAGGGACAGGGAGGGACAGGAGGACAGGGAGGGACAGGAGGGACAGGAGGACACAGGAGGGACAGGGAGGGGACAGGAGGGACACAGGAGGGACAGGAGGGGACAGGAGGGGACACAGGAGGGACAGGGAAGGGACAGGAGGGACAGGGAGGGACAGGGGAGGGACAGGAGGGACACAGGAGGACAGGAGGACACAGGAGGGGACACAGGAGGACAGGGACAGGGACACGGGAGGGGACAGGGAGGGGACAAGGAGGGGACAGGGAGGGGACACAGGGAGGGGACACAGGGACAGGGAGGGGACATTGGGGACAGGAGGGGACACAGGGGACAGGAGGGGACACAGGGGACACAGGGGACACGCACAGGCCTCGCAGGTGGCGCTGGCAGCGCTGCAGCAGCGAGAGTTTGGTGCCCAAGCACCGGGACAGATCCAGCAGCAGAGCCTGCTCCGTCGGGACCGCCTCGGGAACGCTCCGGGAACTGGGAATGAGAACAGGAATCGGCAGGGAAATGGGGGGGAATGACAGGGAAAAGGGAGAGGAAGGGGGGAAAAAAAGGGATAAATGGGGAAAAGGGGAAAAGGGGGAAATGAAAAAGGGGGAAAAAGGAGGAGAAAAGGGGGAAAAAAAGGAGGGAAACGGGGGAATGACAGGACAGGGAAAAGGGAGAGAAAGGGGGAAAAAGGAGAAATAGGGAAAAGGGGAAAAGGGGGAAGGAAGTAAAGGGGGAAAAGGGGGAAGAAAGGGAAAAGATGGGAAAAAAGGGGGAAAAGGGGGAAGGGGGAAAAAGGGCAGGGGAAAAGGGGGGAAAAGGGGAGAAATGGGAAAAGGAAAAGGGGAAAGGAAAAATGGGAGGAAAAAGGGGGAAAAGTGGGAAAAGGGAGGAAAAAGGTGGAGAGAGAAAAAGGGGGAAAAGAGAAAACGGAAAGAGAAAAGGAAAGGAAAAGGAGGTAAAAGGGGAGAAAAGGAGGAAAAAGGAGGAAAAGGGGGAAAAGAAGGAGGAAAGAAGGAGGAAAAGAAGGGGAGAAAAGAAGGATGGGAAAAGAAGGGGAAAAGGGGGAAAAAGGGGGAAAAGGGGGAAAAAGGGGGAAAAGGGGAAAAGGGGGAAAAGTGGGGTACAAGGGAAAAGGGGGAAAAAGGGGGAAAAGGGGGAAAAAGGGGGAAGAAAAGGGGGAAAAGGGGGAAAAGGTGGGAAAAAGGGGGAAAAGGGAGGAAAAGCAGGAAGAAAGGGGAGAAGGAAAAGGGGGAGAAAAGGGGGGGAGAAAAAAAGGAGGAGGAAAAAAGGGGAAAATTGTAAAAAGGTGTAAGCATAAAATAAAAAAGAAAAATAAAAACAGGAGAAGGAAGAGAAAAAATGAGAGAAAAAAGAAACAAAACCAAAAACCTGGTTAAGTTTCTCATCAGCTCAACAAGCGTTCGTTACCTGCCCCACTAACGAGCTGTGCTTACTAAACTAAAATTCAATTAATGACAATAATCAACCTGCAAACTTTTTCTAGCTCTTCTTCACCAAATAATTAACGTAACTAATTAATTAATCCCCCTTCCAGGTGCACTTTTAGTCCAATAACTCCAATTTGCAGCCCCTCTTTGCCCCCGATCCCCGTTTATCCCGGGCTGAGGAGCGGGACGATGGCTCCCCACGCTAATTAACGTGCTTAATTAATATGCAAATGAGCGCTAACGAACTCACCGGTGGCCCTGGTGGGCGCTGAGCTGGCACAGGCGGCACATGAGGGTGGCACAGGTGGAGCAGAAGTGATCCCGGGGCTCCTCGGGGTGCTCCGGGCACGGCCCCAGAGACGGAGCGGGACAGGAGCGGGACTAGGGCGGGCTAAGCCTAGGCGACTGGACTGGGATGGACTGGGAGGGACTGGGACGGGACTGGGATGGATGGGGATGGACTGGGATGGACTGGGATGGACTGGGATAGGACTGGGATGGACTGGGACGGGACTGGGAGGGACTGGGACGGGACTGGGATGGACTGGGATGGACTGGGATGGATGGGGATAGGACTGGGATAGGACTGGGATAGGACTGGGATGGACTGGGATAGGACTGGGATGGACTGGGATGGACTGGGATAGGACTGGGATGGATGGGGATGGACTGGGATGGACTGGGATGGACTGGGACGGACTGGGATGGGTGGGGATGGATTGGGGATAGGACTGGGATGGACTGGGACGGACTGGGATGGACTGCGACGGGACTGGGATGGGACTGGGATAGGACTGGGATGGACTGGGATGGAGCTAAGATAGAACTGAGCCTGCGGGAACGGACTGGGATGGACTGGGATGGACTGGGACGGGACTGGGATGGACTGGGATGGACTAAAATAGGACTGGGATGGACTGGGACGGGACTGGGATGGAGCTAAGATAGAACTGAGCCTGTGGGAACCGACTGGGATGGACTGGGATGGATGGGGATGGACTGGGATGGACTGGGACGGGACTGGGATGGACTGGGATGGACTGGGATGGACTGGGATGGACTGGGATAGGACTGGGATAGGACTGGGACGGGACTGGGATGGAGCTAAGATAGAACTGAGCCTGCGGGAACCCACTGGGATGGACTGGGACGGGACTGGGATGGATGGGGATGGACTGGGACAGGACTGGGATGGATGGGGATGGACTGGGATGGATGGGGATGGACTGGGATAGGACTGGGATGGACTGGGATAGGACTGGGATGGAGCTAAGATAGAACTGAGCCTGCGGGAACCCACTGGGATGGACTGGGATGGATGGGGACGGACTGGGATGGACTGGGATAGGACTGGGACAGGACTGGGACGGGACTGGGATGGACTGGGACAGGACTGGGATGGACTGGGATGGATGGGAACGGACTGGGATGGAGCTAAGATAGAACTGAGCCTGTGGGAACCGACTGGGATGGACTGGGATGGACTGGGATACGACTGGGATGGACTGGGATGGACTGGGATGGACTGGGATGGAGCTGGGATGGAGCTGAGATAGGACTGAGCCTGTGGGAATGGACTGGGATAGGACTGGGATGGACTGGGATAGACTGGGACAGGACTGAGATAGGACTGGGATAGGACAGAGATGGACTGGGATAGGACTGGGATGGACTGGGATGGACTGGGATAGGACTGGGATGGATGGGGATGGACTGGGATAGGACTGGGATGGACTGGGATGGACTGGGATGGAGCTGAGATAGGACTGGGATGGATGGGGATGGACTGGGATGGATGGGGATAGGACTGGGATGGGATGGGGATGGACTGGGATAGGACTGGGATGGATGGGGATGGACTGAGGTAGGACTGGGATAGGATGGGGATGGACTGGGATGGACTGGGATGGGTGGGGATGGACTGGGATAGGACTGGGATGGACTGGGATAGGACTGGGATGGAGCTAAGATAGAACTGAGCCTGCGGGAACCGACTGGGATGGACTGGGATGGATGGGGATGGACTGGGACAGGACTGGGATGGATGGGGATGGACTGGGATGGATGGGGATGGACCACCGTGAATGGAACCAGGACAGCAGTGGGAACGGGAGTGGGAATGGTACTGGGAACGGCACCAGGATAGCACTGGGAACAGGAGTGGCACCAGGATAGCAGTGGGAATGGCACCAGGACAGCACTGGGAACAGGAATGGCACCAGGACAGCAGTGGGAACGACACCAGGACAGCAGTGGGAACGGGAATGGCACCAGGACAGCACCATGAATGGGAGTGGGAATGGCATCGTGAATGGCACCAGGACAGCAGTGGGAACAGGAGTGGGAATGGCACCAGGAACGGCACCAGGAACGGCACCAGGATAGCACCGGGAACGGCACCAGGACAGCAGTGGGAACAGGAATGGCACCAGGACAGCAGTGGGAACGGGAGTGGGAATGGCACCGGGAATGGCACCAGGAATGGGAGTGGGAATGGCACCATGAATGGCACCAGGACAGCACCGGGAACGGGAATGGCACCAGGATAGCACCGGGAATGGGAATGGGAATGGCACCATGAACGGCATGAGGATAGCACCAGGAACAGGAGTGGCACCAGGACAGCAGTGGGAACGGGAGTGGGAATGGCACCAGGAATGGCATGAGGATAGCACCAGGAATGGCACTGTGAATGGTACCAGGATAGCAGTGGGAACGGGAGTGGGAATGGCACAAGGATAGCACCGGGAACGGGAGTGGCACCAGGATAGCACTGGGAATGGAAATGGCACTGGGAATGGCACCAGGATAGCACCGGGAATGGGAATGGCACTGGGAATGGCACCAGGAATGGCACCAGGAATGGCACCTGGAATGGGAGTAGCAATGGCACCGGGATAGCACCGGGAACAGGAATGGCACCAGGACAGCAGTGGGAATGGGAGTGGGAATGACACCAGGATAGCACTGGGAATGGCACAAGGATAGCATTGGGAATGGGAGTGGCACCAGGATAGCACCAGGAATGGGAATGGCACCGGGATAGCACCAGGAACAGGAATGGCACCAGGATAGCACCAAGAATGGGAATGGCACCAGGATAGCACCAGGAACAGGAATGGCACCAGGATAGCACTGGGAATGGGAATGGCACCAGGACAGCATCGGGAACGGGACTGGCACCAGGAATGGCACCGGGAACAGGAGTGGCACCAGGAATGGGAATGGCACCGGGATAGCACCGGGAACAGGAATGGCACCAGGACAGCAGTGGGAATGGGAGTGGGAATGGCACCGGGAATGGCACCAGGACAGCAGTGGGAACAGGAGTGGGAATGGCACTGGGAATGGCACCAGGACAGCAGTGGGAACGGGAATGGCACCAGGACAGCAGTGGGAACAGGAGTGGGAATGGCACTGTCAATGGCACCAGGAAAACACTGGAAATGGGAATGGCACGAGGATAGCAGTGGGAGTGGGAATGGCACCAGGAATGGCACCGGGAACAGGAGTGGCACCAGGAATGGGAATGGCACCAGGACAGCACCGGGAACAGGAATGGCACCAGGACAGCAGTGGGAATGGGAATGGCACCAGGAATGGCACCGGGAATGGCACCAGGACAGCAATGGGAACAGGAATGGCACTGGGAATGGCACCAGGATAGCACCGGGAACGGGAGTGGGAATGGCACCAGGATATCACTGGGAACGGGAGTGGCACTGGGAACGGCACCGGGAATGGCACTGGGAATGGTACCAGGACAGCAGTGGGAACGGGAATGGCACCAGGACAGCAGTGGGAACAGCAATGGCACCAGGAATGGGAATGGCACCAGGACAGCACCGGGAACGGGAGCGATCCCCTGGGACGGGCGTCACGCAGAGCAGAGGCAGGACGGGACGGGGAGGGTGGGGAAGGTGCCAGCAGCTCACCGATGTCCCTGACGGAGTGGCCGCGGGTGTACCTGACCCTCAGGTGAGCCTGCACGCAGGTGTCGCACAGGGGCTCGCAGCAGTCGCTGCAGAACCTCGTGGCCGCCGCGTTGTCCTCGCAGCTGGTGCAGCTCTGCGGACAAGGGACGGGCTGGGCCACCAACACTCCTTTCCCCTTAATTAGCGCTAATTAACCACTAACGAGGCTCTACCTGAAAGGGCTCAGGCCCTGAGGCGGCTCCGGCCCCGCTGTCCTGCAGGAAAAAGTTGTCCAGGATGTCGCCCAGGGGACACTGATGGTGGCACACGGGGCACTCGAACACTGCGGGCACACAGAGGGGTCACCCTGAGCTCCTGGTGATCCCACCCACCCCAGCAGCGCCCCTTTTATACCCCCAGAGCCCCCTCCCCACACACACAAAGTGCCCCCCTCACCCGCTCCGTCCCCTCCGAGGCACGGCCCGCACACCGAGTGCAGGCAGGGCAGGAGCCGCGGCTCCCGCCGGGGGCTCAGGCGCTCCCGGCAGCGCCCGCAGTGATCCAGCAGGTCCAGGGGCCCCAAGGGTTCCTCCTCGGGGCCATTCCCGGCCGCTCCCGGGCCCGTCCCGGTCGTTCCCGGGTCCGTCCCGGCCGCCGCCGCCTCAGGCTCCGCCATGGCGGACCCCTCTCCCCCTCAGCCCCCTCACGCCTCCAACTCCCGCCCCCCCGCCCCGCCCCGGCCAATCAGCGCCCGCCCAGCCTGATGGACAAGGGCGGGGACCAACCGGGAGGGAGGGCGGGGAGGGATTGACGGGGCCAGAGGCCAATGGGAGAGGAGCAGGGCAGGGGGAGAAAGGGCGGGAAGGGAGAAGGGCCAATCAGCTGCGGGAACCGCCGCGGGGAGGGCGGGGATTGGGGAGATGGACGTGGCGCTCGGCCAATCGGAGCGCGGGCTCTGCAGGGAATGGGAGCGCGGCGGGATCGGGGAGGGACTGGGAATACTGACTGGGAATACTGGGAATACTGGGAGTACTGGGGGTCACTGGACAGTACTGGGGGTCACTGGACAGTGCTGGGGGTCACTGGACGGTACTGGGAGCACTGGGGGTTACTGGGCGGTACTGGGAGCGCTGGGGGTCACTGGACAGTACTGGGGGTCACTGGGAGCACTGGGGGTTACTGGGCAGTACTGGGAGCACTGGGAGCACTGGGGGTCACTGGAAGGCACTGGAGATCACTGAACAGTACTGGGAGCGCTGGGGATCACTGGGCGGTACTGGGGGTCACTGGGAGCACTGGGGGTCACTGGACAGTACTGGGAGCACTGGGGGTCACTGGACAGTACTGGGAGCACTGGGGGTCACTGGATGGTACTGGGAGCACTGGGGGTCACTGGATGGCACTGGGGGTCACTGGAGAGCACTGGGGGTCACTGGGAGCACTGGGGGTCACTGGACAGTACTGGGAGCACTGGGGGTCACTGGGCGGTACTGGGAGCACTGGGGGTCACTGGGAATACTGGGGGTCACTGGGCGGTACTGGGAGCACTGGGGGTCACTGGGAATACTGGGAGCACTGGGGGTCACTGGACAGTACTGGGAGCACTTTGGCTACTTTGGGCCATTTGGGGTCTATTTTGGGGCTATTTTGGGCCATTTTGGGCCGTTTGGGGCTACTTTGTTCTATTTTGGGGCTACTTTGGGGTTATTTTTGGGTTATTTTGGGCATTTTTTGGGGTCCCGTTGGTTCCTTTAACGGCCCCGCCCCCTCCCCGGGGAGGCCCCGCCCCCCTCCCCATCCGATTGGCTGAAAGCGCGAAAAGGAGGCGTGGCCACCGCCCTCCCACACTTCCCATTGGCCGGCGGCTTCGGCGGGCTCTGATTGGCCGCGATGAGGGTGGGCGTGGCGGAAAGGCGGCTTCTGATTGGCTGAGAGCGAATGAGGGGGCGTGGCGCGGCGGGTCACGTGACGCGGAGGTGACACTCGCGTGGGGGTCGCGGGGGCGATTTTGGGGCATTTTGGGGGGGTTTTGGGGGGTTTTTGGGGTTTTGGGGGTCCCCACCTGTCCCCACCTGTCCCAACTGTCCCCACCTGTCCCCACCTGTCCCCAACTGTCCCCACCTGTCCCCAGGTGTCCCCAACTGTCCCAACTGTCCCACCTGTCCCCAACTGTCCCAACTGTCCCCAGGTGTCCCCAGGTGTCCCCCCAGGTGGATGATGGCTCCAGGACGTCCCCTGGGCAGGTTGGACCCCCGTTCCTCTCTCCTGTTCCTCTGTGATCTCCAGGAGCGTTTCCTGAGCCCCCAACTGTCCCCACCTGTCCCCAAACTGTCCCCACCTGTCCCCAAACTGTCCCCACCTGTCCCCAGGTGTCCCCCCAGGTGGATGATGCCCCCAGGACGTCCCCTGGGTCGATTGGACCCCCGTTCCTCTCTGCTCTTCCTCTGTGATCTCCAGGAGCGTTTCTTGAGCCCCCACCTGTCCCCAACTGTCCCCAACTGTCCCCACCTGTCCCCACCTGTCCCCAGGTGTCCCCAGGTGTCCCCTCAGGTGGATGATGGCTCGTTTGGGTCGATTGGACCCCCGTTCCTCTCTGCTCTTCCTCTGTGATCTCCAGGAGCGTTTCCTGAGCCCCCACCTGTCCCCACCTGTCCCCACCTGTCCCCACCTGTCCCCACCTGTCCCCACCTGTCCCCAGGTGTCCCCCCAGGTGGATGATGGTTCCAGGACGTCCCCTGGGCCGTCTGGACCCCCGTTCCTCCCTGCTCTTCCTCTGTGATCTCCAGGAGCGTTTCCGCGGCTCCGTCGCCGCCTTCCCCGAGGTCGTGGCCGTGGCCGCCCGGATGCTGCGGGTACGGCCCCCGAAACGTCCCAAAAACACCCCTAAATGCCCCAAAATACACCAGAAACACTGAAAAAACGTCCTGAAATACCTCAAAACCACCCCAAAATACCCCAAAAACACGCCAAAATACCCCTACATGCCAAAAAAACACGTAAAAACCACCCCAAACACCCCTAAAAACCGCCCCAAAATACCTCAAAGTGCCCCAAAACACCCCAAAAACACCAAAAATACCTCCAAAACCACCTAAATCCCCTCTAAATCCCCCCCAAATCCCCCATAAATTTCCCAAAACCCCCCCAAATCCCCCTTAAAACCCCTAAACCCCCAAATTTCCCCAAATCCCCTACACCCCCAAATTTCCCAAATCCCTTCCCTGACCCCTAAATCCCCCAAATCCTTCCTGATCCTCCCCAAATCCCCTAAATCCCCCTAAATCCCCTAAATCCCCCAAATCCCCCAAACCCCCCAAATCTCCCTAAATCCCCTCAAATCCTCAAATCTCTCCAGATCCTCCCCAAATTTCCCAAACCCCTCAAATCCCCTTAAACCCTCAAATCCCCCAAAATCTCCCCAAATCCCCAAATCCCCTCAAACCCCCTAAGTCCCCCAAATCCCCTTAAACTCCCCAAATTTCCCTAAACCCCCAAATCCCCTAAACCCCCCAAATTTCCCAAAATCACCCTCAAATCCCTCAAATCCCCCAAATTTCCACTAAACCTCCCCAAATCCCCCAAATTTCCCAAAATCCCTAAACCCCTTCCTGACCCCCAATCCCCCAGGGGTGCCGGATCTTGGGGTCCCAGCTCTGGTGACCGAGCAGCGCCCGGAGGTTTAGGGCCCACAGTGCCCGAGTTGGGGGCTCAGGACCTGCCCCAAACCCCCTCAAACCCCTAAACCCCAAATCCCCCTAAACCCCAAATCCCCCTAAATCCCCTAAGCCCCCAAATCCCTAAACCCTCAATCCCATAAACCCCCAAATCCCTTGAACCCCCAAATCCCCTCAAATCCCCCAAACCCCTCAAATCCCCAAATCTCCCCAAATCCTCAAATCCCCCAAATTTCCCAACCCCCAAATCCCCCTAAACCCTCCCAAATTTCCAAACCCCCAAAATCCTTTCCTGACTCCCCAAATCCCCTAAACCCCGAAATCCCTCAAATCCCCAAATTTCCTAAACCCCCAAATCCCCTTAAACCCCCAAATCCCCTTAAACCCTCAAACCCCCAAAAATCCTTCTGTGCCCCAGGGTGCCCGGATTTTGGGGTCCCAGCTCTGGTGACCGAGCAGCGCCCGGAGGTTTGGGGCCACGGTGCCCGAGTTGGGGGCTCAAACCCCCAAAACCCCCTCAAATCCCCCAAAACCCCCAAATCCCCCTAAACCCCCAAATCCCTTCCTGACCCCCTAAATCCCCCAAAATCCCTTCCTGACTCCCCAAAATCCCCTCAAATCCCCCAAAATCTCCCCAAATCCCCAAATTTCCCAAAATCCCCAAAATCCCCTAAACCTCCCCAAATCCCCCAAATTTCCCCAAACCCCCAAATCCCCTTAAACCCCTCAAATCCCCTTAAACCCCCAAATCCCACTAAGCCCCCTAAATCCCCCAAACCTTTTCCTGCTCCCCAGGTGCCGGATTTTGGGGGTCCAGCCTCTGGTGACCGAGCAGCGCCCGGAGGTTTGGGGCCACGGTGCTCGAGTTGGGGCTCAAACCCCCAAAACCCCTCAAATCCCCTTAAACCCCCAAATTTCCCAAAACCCCTCAAAATCCTTCCTGACTCCCTCAAATCCCCCAAATCTATTTGGGGCTATTTTTGGGTTATTTTAGGGTGGTTTTGGGGCCCGTTGGTTCCTTACTCCGGCCCCCTCCTCGAGGAGGCCCCGCCCCCTCCCCACCCGATTGGCTGAAAGCGCAAAAAGGGGCGTGGCCATCGCCGTCCCACACTTCCCATTGGCCGGCGGCTTCGGCGGGCTCTGATTGGCCGCGATGAGGGTGGGCGTGGCGGAAAGGCGGCTTCTGATTGGCTGAGAGCGAATGAGGGGGCGTGGCGCGGCGGGTCACGTGACGCGAGTGACACTCGCGTGGGGGGTCGCGGGGGGCGATTTGGGGGATTTTTGGGGGTTTTGGGGATTTGGGGGCTTTGGGGGTCCCCAACTGTTCCCAACTGTCCCCACCTCGTCCCCACCTGTCCCCAACTGTCCCACCTGTCCCCAACTGTCCTCAACTGTCCCCAACTGTCCCAACCTGTCCCTCAACTGTCCCCACCTGTCCCCACCTGTCCCCACCTGTCCCCACCTGTCCCCAGGTGTCCCCCCAGGTGGATGATGCCCCGTTTGGGTCGGTTGGACCCCCGTTCCTCCCTCCTGTTCCTCTGTGATCTCCAGGAGCGTTTCCTGAGCCCCCAACTGTCCCCACCTGTCCCAACCGTCCCCAAACTGTCCCCAACTGTCCCAACTGTCCCCAGGTGTCCCCCCAGGTGGATGATGGCTCCAGGACGTCCCCTGGGCAGGTTGGACCCCCGTTCCTCTCTCCTGTTCCTCTGTGATCTCCAGGAGCGTTTCCTGTGCCCCCAAACTGTCCCACTCACCTGTCCCCAAACTGTCCCCACCTGTCCCCAAACTGTCCCCACCTGTCCCCAGGTGTCCCCCCAGGTGGATGATGCTCCCAGGACGTCCCTGGGTCCGATTGGACCCCGTTCCTCTCTGCTCTTCCTCTGTGATCTCCAGGAGCGTTTCTGAGCTCCCCACCTGTCCCCAACTGTCCCCAACTGTCCCCACCTGTCCCCACCTGTCCCCAGGTGTCCCCAGCTGTCCCAACTGTCCCCAGGTGTCCCCCCAGGTGGATGATGCCCCGTTTGGGCAGGTTGGACCCCGTTCCTCCTCTGCTCTTCCTCTGTGATCTCCAGGAGTCGTTTCCTGAGCTCCCCCACCTGTCCCCACCTGTCCCCACCTGTCCCCAACTGTCCCCAACTGTCCCCACCTGTCCCCAGGTGTCCCCCAGGTGGATGATGCCCCAGGACGTCCCCTGGGTCGGTTGGACCCCTGTTCCTCCCTGCTCTTCCTCTGTGATCTCCAGGAGCGTTCCGCGGCTCCGTCGCCGCCTCTCCCGAGGTCGTGGCCGTGGCCGCCCGGATGCTGCAGGTACGGCTCTCGAAACACCCTCAAAAGCACCCTAAATGCCCCAAAAATACACCAGAAACACTGAAAACGTCCTGAAATACCTCAAAACCACCCCAAAATACCCCAAAAACACGCCAAAATACCCCCACATGCCAAAAACACGTAAAACCACCCCAGACACCCCTAAAATCTGCCCCAAAATGCTCAAAGTGCCTCAAAACACCCCAAAACACCAAAAATACCTCCAGAACTACCTAAATCCCTCTAAGTCCTCCCAAATCCCCCATACATTTCAAAATCCCCCAAATCCTCTTGAAACCCCTCCAAACCCCCAGGGTTCCCCCAAATCCTCTTACACTCTCACAGTCTCCCCTCAAATCCGTTCCTGACTCCTAAATCCCCTAAAATCCCTTCCTGACCTTCCCCAAACCCCCTAAGTCCCCTCAAATCCCCCTAAATCCCCCCTAAATCCCCTCAAACCCACTCAAGTCCCCCTAAACCCCTCAAATCCCCTCAAATCTCCCCAGATCCTCCCCAGTTTCAGAACCTCTCAATCCTCCTAACCCCTCAAATCTCCCAGAATCTTGCAGATCCCCAAATCCTCTTAAGCCCCCTAAGTGCCCCAAATCCCTTAAGCCCCCAAATTTCCTAAAGCCCTCAAACCCTTCTAAACCCCCCAAATTTCCCAAAATCACCCTCAAATCCTCAAATCCCCAAATTTCCACTCAAACCTCCCTGAATCCCCTAAATTTCCAAATCCAGACTCTTCCTGACCCCCTAATCCCCCAGGGGTGCCGGATTTTGGGGGTCCCGGCTCTGGTGACCGAGCAGCGCCCGGAGGTTTTGGGGCCCACGGTGCCCGAGTTGGGGGCTCAGGATCTCCCTCAAACCCCTCAAACCTCTAAACCCTCTCAAATCCCCTAAACCTCTCAAATCCCCCCCTAAATCCCTCTAAGTCCCCCAAATCCCCTAAAACCCCTCAAATCCTCCTAAACCCCCAAATCCCATGAACCCCCAAATCCCCTCAAACTCCTCAAACCCTCAAATCCCTCCAAATCTCCCTCAAATCCCTCAAATCCCCTAGATCTTCTCCAACCTCCAAATCCTCCTAAACCCTCCCAAATTCTCAAACCCCCAAAATCCTTTCCTGACTCCCTCAAAGTCCTGCCCCAAAATCCTCATCCCCTAAATTTCCTAAACCCTCAAGCTCTCTTAAACCCCCCAAATCCCTTCCTTAAACTCCTCAAACCCCCCAAAATCCTTCTGTGCCCCCCAGGGTGCCCGGATTTTGGGGTCCCAGCTCTGGTGACCGAGCAGCGCCCGGAGGTTTTGGGGCCCACGGTGCCCGAGTTGGGGGCTCAAACTCCTCAAAACCCCTCAAATCCCCCAAACCCCCAAATCCCTCTAAACCCCCAAATCCTTCCTGACCCCTAAATCCCCCAAAATCCCTTCCTGACTCCCCAAAATCCCTCAAATCCCCTCAAATTCTCCCCAAATCCCCCAAATTTCCCAAATCCCTCAAAATCCCCCTAAACCTCCCTCAAATCCCCCAAATTTCCTCAAACCCCCAAATCCCTCTTAAACCCTCTCAAATCCTCTAAAACCCCCAAATCCCACCTAAGCCCCCTAAATCCCCCAAACCTTTTCCTGCTCCCCAGGTGCCGGATTTTGGGAGTCCCGGCTCTGATGACCGAGCAGCGCCGGAGGTTTTGGGCCCACGGTGCCCGAGTTGAGGCTCAAGCCCTCAAAACCCCCTCAAATCCCCTTAAATCCCCCAAATTTCCCAAAACCCCTCAAAATCCTTTCCTGACTCCCTCAAATCCCCCCCAAATCACCCCAAATCCCTCCCAAATCCCCTCAAGTCCTCCCTAAGTCCCAGCTATAGTTCCACCTCTAATGTCCCCTCAAAACCCCCTCAAACCCCTAAGTCTCTAAATCCCTCAAATCCCTTCAAACCTCTCAAACCTCCCCAAATCCTCCCCAATCCATCCCAAGTCTTCCAGATCTCCCAAATCCCTCTCCCCAAGTCCCTCAAATCTCTTAAATCCCCCAAACTCACTTAAACCCTCTAAATCTCCCTAAACCCCTCCCTGATCCCTCTCAAAGCCCCAAATCCTCCTCAAATCTCCTCAAATCCCTAAACCTACCCAAAACCCCTCAAATCCCCTCAAATCCCTCTCAAACCCACCCAAATCCCTCTAAACCCCCAAATCCCCTCAAATCCTCTAAACCCCCCCAAATCTCCTTAAACTCCCCAAATCCCCCCTTAAACCCTCAAACCTCCCAAAAATCCTTCTGATCCCCCAGGGGTGCCGGATTTTGGGGTCCCGGCCCTGGTGACCGAGCAGCGCCCGGAGCTTTTGGGGCCCACGGTGCCCGAGTTGGGGGCTCAGGACCTGCCCCGGCACCCCAAGAGCTGTTTCAGCATGGTGGGGGTGGGGGCCGTGAGGGCCCTGCTGGGGAGGGGGACCCCAAAATCCGCTCCGTGCTCCTCTGCGGCATCGAGGCCCAGGCCTGCCTGCTGGTGAGGGGGACCCCAAATTTGGGGGGATTTGGGGGGGTTTGGGAGTCTGGAGGAGGTTTGGGGGGCTGAGATCCCAGGCCTGCCTGCTGGTGAGGGGGATCCCAATTGGGGGGTTTGGGGGGCTGGGGGTCTGGAAGGAGTTTGGGAGGCTGAGATCCCAGGCCTGCCTGTTGGTGAGGGGACCCCAAATTGGGGGGGTCACTGGGGGTTTGGGGGTCTGTAGAGGGATTTTGGGAGATTCTAGGGGGAGTTGGGGGGGTTTGGGGTGATTTGGGGGTCCTAGAGGGGTTTGGGGGGATTTGGGGGTCCTGGAGGGGTTTGGGGGAGTTTAGGGGGTCCTAGAGGGGATTTGGGGGTTTGGGGATCTAGAGGGATTTGGGGGGTTTGGGGGTCCTGGAAGGGTTTGGGGCTGGGGTCCCAGGCCTGCCTGCTGGTGAGGGGGACCCCAAATTTGGGGGGTTTGGGGGTCCTGAGGGTCCTAGAGAGATTTGGGGGTGATTTGGGGGTTGGGGATCCTGGAGGGGGTTTGGGGAGTTTAGGGGTCCTAGAGGGGATTTTGGGGGGTTTGGGGGTCCTGGAGGGGATTTGGGGTGATTTGGGGCGTTTGGGGGTTTGGGGCTGGGGTCCCAGGCCTGCCTGCTGGTGAGGGGGACCCCAAATTTGGGGGTCCTGGGGGTTTGGGAGGTCCTGGGGTTTGGGGGATATTGGGAAATTTGGAGGATTTGGGGATTTTGGGAAATTTGGGGGATTTGGGGGATTTTGGGGAGGATTTGGGGGATTTGAGGATTTGGGGGCTTGAGGGTCCTGAGGGGATTTGGGGGTGATTTGGGGGTTTTGGGGGGCATTTGAGGGTTTGGGGAGCCTGCCTGCTGGTGAGGGGGACCCAAATTTGGGGGTCCTGGGGGTTTGGGGTGATTTGGGGGCTGAGGGTCCCAGGCCTGCCTGCTGGTGAGGGGGAACCCCAAATTTGGGGGTTTGAGGGGGTCCTAGAGGGATTTGGGAGGATTTGGGGGTTTGGGAGGGGGTTTGGGGGAGCCTGCCTGCTGGTGAGGGGGAACCAAAATTTGGGGGTTTGGGGGTTTGGAGGTCCTAGAGGGGTCTTAGGGGGTTTGGGGGCTGGGGTCCCAGGCCTGCCTACTGGTGAGGGGGACCCCAAATTTGGGGGTTTGGGGGTTTGAGGGATTTGGGGGTTTGGGGGTTTGGGAGGGGGTTGGGGGAGCCTGCCTGCTGGTGAGGGGGACCCAATTTGGGGGTTTGGGGGGTTTGGGGGAGCTGGGGGATTTGGGGGTTTTGAGGGAGTTTGGGGGATTTGGAGGGATATTGGGAGAATTTGGGGGATTTGGGGAGGATTTGGGGGATTTGAGGGATTTGGGGAGTTTGGGGGTCCTAGAGGGATTTGGGGTGATTTGGGGGCCTGGAGGGGTTTTGAGGGGGATTTGGGGGTCTGGAGGGGTTTGGGGGTCCTAGAGGGAATTTGGGGAGGATTTTGAGGGATTTGGGGGTTTTGAGGGGCTTTGGGGGTCTTGGAGGGGTTTGGGGGCTGGGGTCCTGGGCCTGCTGGTGAGGGAACCCAAATTTGGGGGTTTGGGGGTTTGGGGGTCCTAGAGGATTTGGGGGGTCCTGGGGAGGTTTGGGGGTTTGGGGGTCCTGGAGGGGTTTGGGGGCTGGGGTCCCAGGCCTGCCTGCTGGTGAGGGGGCCCAAATTTGGGGGGTTTGGGGGATCTGAGGGGTTTGGGGGTCCTAGAGGGGATCTGGGGGGTTTGAGGGGTCCTGAGGGGTTTGGGGGCTGGGGATCCCAGGCCTGCCTGCTGGTGAGGGGGACCCCAAATTTGGGGGGTTTGGGGGTTTGGGGGTCTTAGAGGGATTTGGGGGTCCTGGGGAGGTTTGGGGGATTTGGGGGTCCTGGAGGGGTTTTGGGGGCTGGGGGTCCCAGGCCTGCCTGCTGGTGAGGGGGACCCCAAATTTGGGGGGTTTGGGGGATCTGGGGGGTTTGGGGGTCCTAGAGGGGATCTGGGGGGTTTGAGGGTCCTGGAGGGGTTTGGGGGCTGGGGTCCCAGGCCTGCCTGCTGCTGAGGGGGACCCCAAATTTGGGGGTCCTGGGGGTTTGGGGGCTGGGGGTCTCAGGCCTGCCTGCTGGTGAGGGGGACCCCAAATTTGGGGGATTTGGGGGATTTGGGGTGATTGGGGAGTCCTAGAGGGGATTTGGGGGTCCTAGAGAGGATTTGGGGGTCCTAGAGGGATTTGGGGTCCTAGAGGGATTTGGGGAGGCTGGGGGTGATTTGGGAGGTCCCAGAGGGGATTTGGGGAGGTTTGGGGAGGCTTGGGGTCCTAGAGGGATTTGGGGGTTGGAGGGGGTCCTGAGGATTTGGGGGATTTGAGGGGATTTGGGGGGTTGGGGGTTAGGAGGAATTTGGGGGGTTTGAGGGGGTTTGGGGAGGCCTGCCTGCTGGTGAGGGGGACCCCAAATTTGGAGGGTTTGGGGGTCCTGGGGGTTTGGGGGTTTGGGGGCTGGGGTCCCAAGCCTGCCTGCATGGTGAGGGGGACCCCAAAGTTGGGGGTTTGGGGGTCCTGGATGGGATTTAGGGTCCTGGAGGATTTGGGGTCCTAGAGGGATTTGGGGGTTGGGAGATTTGGGGGATTTTGGGGGATCCTAGAGGATTTGGGGGGTTGGGGGATTTGGGGTCCTGGAGGGTTTGGGGGATTTAGGATGATTTGGGGGGTTAGGGGTTCCTAGAGGGGATTTGGGGTGGTTTTGGGGGTCCTAGAAGAATTTTGGGGTCCTGGAGGGGTTTGGGGGATCCTGGTGGAATTTGGGGGTCCTGGGGGTGTCAGGAAGGGATTTGGGGGTCTTGGGGGTCTGGAGGGGTTTGGGGGTCCTGGGAGGGGTCTGAGGGGGATTTTGGGGAGTTGGGGGCTCCTGGATTGGGATTTGGGGGGTCCTGGAGGGATTTGGGGTGATTTGAGGGATTTGGGTGCTCCCTGGGGGGTTTTGGGGTCCCTGTTGAATTTGGGGATCCTGTTGGAATTTGGGGGATTCTGGGGGTTTGGGTCCTGCACCTGAATTTCTCTCCCCCCAGCAAACGACTCTGGACCTGCTGGAGCGGGGGCTGGACGGCACGTGGTGGTCAATGCCTGCTCCTCCCGCAGGTTTGGGGGGCTTTGGGGGGTCCTGGGGTTTTAGGGGTCCTGGGGGTCCTGGGGGTCTAGGGGGTCCGGGGAGGGTGATTTTGGGGGTTTTGGGGGTTTTGGGGGTTTTGGGGGTTTTTGGAGGATCTGGACGTGCACGTTGTGGTCAATGCCTGCTCCTCCCGAAGGTTTGGGGGCTTTTGGGGGGTCCTAGGGGTTTTGGGGTCCTGGGGGTCTTTGGGGTCCTGGGGGTCTGGGGGTCCGGGGAGGGGTGATTTTGGGGGATTTTGGGGTTTTTGGGGTTTTGGGGGTCTGGACGTGCACGTCGTGGTCAATGCCTGCTCCTCCCGCAGGTTTGGGGGCGTTTTAGGGGGTCCTGAGGGGTTTTGGGGGATCCTGGGGGTCCTGGGGGTCCTGGGGTCCTGGGGGTCTGGGGTGTCCAGGGAGGGGTGATTTGGGGGTCTTGGAGGGGCTTTTGGGGGTCCTGGGGAAGTTCTTGGGGGATTTGGGGAGGCTTTGGGAGGTCCTGGGGGCTTTGGGGGATCCTGGTGGGTCCTGGGGGGGCTGGGGGGTTTTGGGGTCCTGGGGTCCTGGGGGTCTGGGGATCCCGAGGAGGGGATTTGGGGGATTTGGGTGATTTTGGGTGATTTGGGGGTTTAGGGGGTCTGGACGCACACGTCATGGTCAATGCCTGCCCTCTCCAGGTTTGGGGATGCTGAGGAGTCCTGGGGGCTTTGGGGGTCCTGAGTGTCTGGGAGGAGTCCTGGGAGGTCTGGGGTCGGGGAGGGGGTGATTTTGGGGGGCTTTGGGGTCTTGGAGGGCTTTGGGGGTCCTGGGGGCTTTTTAGGGGAGTTTGGGAGGTCACAGGGGTCCCACTATTTGTGGGGGTTCATGGGGGGGCTTTGCAGGGGTCCTGGGGGTCCTGAGGGGTTTTGGGGGTCCTGGGGATCCTGGGGGTCTGGGGGTCCGGGGAGGGGGTGATTTTGGGGAGTTTGGGGGTCTTGGAGGGGGCTTTGGGGGTCCTGGGGGCTTTTTGGGGATCCTGGGGGCTTTGGGGGTCCTGGGGGCTTTTTGGGGATCCTGGGGGGCTTTGGGGGTCCTGGGGATCCTGGGGGTTTGGGGGATCCTGGGAGGTCTGGGGGGTCCGGGGAGGGGGTGATTTTGGGGATTTGGGGGACTGGGGGGTCCTGGGGAGGTTTTGGGGGATTTGGGGAGGCTTTGGGGGTCCTGGGGGGCTTTGGGGGAGTCCTGGGGGCTTTTTGGGGGTCCTGAGGGGTTTTGGGGGCTTGGGGATCCTGGGGGGTCTGGGGGTCCGGGGAGGGGGTGATTTTGGGGATTTTGGGGGTTTTTGGGGGTTTTGGGGGTTTTTGGGGGCTGGACGGCACGTCGTGGTCAATGCCTGCTCCTCCCGAAGGTTTGGGGGTTCTGGGGGTCCTGGGGGCTTTGGGGGTTTGGGGGTCCTGGGGGTCTGGGGGTCCGAGGAGGGTGATTTTGGGGGTTTTGGGGATTTTGGGGGTTTTTGGGGGTCTGGATCGTGCACGTCGTGGTCAATGCCTGCCTCCCGCAGGTTTGGGGGCTTTTGGGGGTCCTGGGGTCCTGAGGGTTTTGGGGTCCTGGGGTCTGGGGGGTCCGGGAGGGGTGATTTTGGGGATTTTGGGTGAGTTTTGGGGGTTTTGGGGGGTTTTTGGGGGTCTGGACGTGCACGCTCGTGGTCAATGCCTGCTCCTCCCGCAGGTTTGGGGGTCCTGGGGCTTTTGGGGGTTTTGGGGGTCCTGGGGGATTTTGGGGTCCTGGGGGTCCTGGGGGATCTGAGGGGTCCTGGGAGGGGGTGATTTTGGGGGGTTTGGGGGTCTTGGGGGCTTTGGGGGTCCTGGGGGCTTTTGGGGATCCTGGGGGGCTTTGGGGGTCCTGGGGGCTTTGGGGGTCCTGGGGGTTTTGGGATCCTGGGGGTCCTGGGGGTCTGGGGTGTCCGGAGGGGTCATTTTGCGGGGTTTGGGGGTCTTGGAGGGGCTTTGGGGGTCCTGGGGGCTTTTTGGGGGTCCTGGGGGGTTTTGGGGATCTTGGGAGGCTTTGGGGGTCCTGGGGGCTTTTTGGGGGTCCTGGGGGTCCTGAGGGGTTTTGGGGGTCCTGGGGATCCTGGGGAGTCTGGGGGTCCGGGGAGGGGGTGATTTTGGGGGTTTGGGGGTCTTGGAGGGGGCTTTGGCGGGTCCTGGGGGGCTTTTGGGGGGATTTTGGGGAGGTTTTGGGGGGTCCTGGGGGTCCTGGGGTGCCTGGGGTTTTTTGGGGGGGTTTTTTGGGGGGTCCTAGCTCTATTTTGGGGTATTTTGGGGTATTTTTGGGGTCTCCCAGCCAGGAAAAACGAGCCGTGGCTGGGGGGGGATCTCAGGTGTATTTTGGGGTAATTTTGTGGTATTTTTTGGGGTGTTTTTGGGGTATTTTGGGGGGGATCTCAGGTGTATTTTGGGGTAATTTTGGGGTATTTTTGGGGTATTTTGGGGTGATTTTTGGGGGTCCCCAGCCAGGAAGAACGAGCCGTGGCTGGGGGGGGATCTCAGGTGTATTTTGGGGGTATTTCAGGTGTATTTTGGGGGGGATCTCAGGTGTATTTTGGGGTATTTTGGGGTGTTTTGGGGGGATCTCAGATGTATTTTGGGGGGTCTCAGGTGTATTTTGGGGTATTTTTGGAGTATTTTGGGGTGATTTTTGGGGGTCTCCCAGCCAGGAAGAACGAGCCATGGCTGGGGGGGATCTCAGGTGTATTTTGGGGTATTTTGGGGGTGTTTTGGGGGGGGGATCTCAGATGTATTTTGGGGGGGATCTCAGGTGTATTTTGGGGGGATCTCAGGTGTATTTTGGGGTGGTTTTGGGGTAATTTGGGGGTGTTTTTGGGGGTCCCCAGCCAGGAAGAACGGGCCATGGCTGGGAGGGGGTATTGGGGTATCTCAGGTATAATTTAGGGTATTTTTGGGGTATTTTGGGGGGGATCTCAGGTG
Source organism: Myiozetetes cayanensis (assembly GCF_022539395.1). NCBI lineage: Eukaryota > Metazoa > Chordata > Aves > Passeriformes > Tyrannidae > Myiozetetes > Myiozetetes cayanensis. The sequence goes on from NW_026088285.1 coordinate 120,565, forward strand.
TATTTTGGGGGGGATCTCAGGTGTATTTTGGGGTATTTTTGGGGTATTTTGAGGTGTTTTTGGGGTGATTTTGGGGTGATTTTGGGGGTCCCAGCCAGGAGGAACAAACCGTGGCTGGGGGATCTCAGGTGTATTTTGGGGTATTTTGGGGTATTTTGGGGGATCTCAGGTGTATTTTTAGGGTATTTTTGGGGTATTTTGGGGTCCCCAGCCAGGAGGAGCAGGTCATGGCTGGGAGGGGATGTTGGGGGGGGTCTCAGGTGTATTTTTGGGGTATTTTGGGGTATTTTTGGGTGATTTTGGGGGTCCCCAGCCAGGAAGAACGAGCCGTGGCTGGGGGGGTGTCTCAGATGTATTTTGGGGTATTTTGGGGTGTTTTTTGGGGGGGGGATCTCAGATGCATTTTGGGGGGGATCTCAGGTGTATTTTGGGGTAATTTTGGGATATTTTTGGGGTATTTTGGGGTGATTTTTGGGGTCCCCAGCCAGGAGGAATGAGCTGTAGCTGGGGGGGGATCTCAGGTGTATTTTGGGGTAATTTGGGGTATTTTTGGGGAGGATCTCAGATGTATTTTGGGGTATTTTGGGGGTATTTTGGGGTGTTTTCTGGGGGGGGATCTCAGGTGTATTTTGGGGGGGATCTCAGGTGTATTTAGGGGTATTTTGGGGTATTTTTGGGGTATTTTTTGGGTGTTTTTGGGGTATTTTGGGGGGATCTCAGGTGTATTTTGGGGTAATTTTGGGATATTTTTGGGGTATTTTGGGGGGGATCTCAGCTGTATTTTGGGGTAATTTTGGGATATTTTTGGGGTATTTTGGGGTGATTTTTGGGGTCCCCAGCCAGGAAGAACGAGCCATAGCCCTGTCCCGGATGCGCCAGAGCGGGGCCTTCCTGACGAGCTGCGAGAGCGCCCTCCTGCTGCTGCTCAGGGACAGCCAGCACCCCCACTTCCGGCAGGTGGGACACGCCCTGACCACGCCCACACCCACCTGGACCACGCCCTGACCACGCCCTGACAGGCCACGCCCCCCAGAACCCCCCCAAAATAGAGCCACGCCCCCCTCCTGCTGCTGCTCAGGGACAGCCACCACCCCCATTTCCGGCAGGTGGGACACGCCCTGACCACGCCCACATCCACCTGGACACGCCCTGACCACACCCTGACAGGCCACACCCCAAAAATACAGCCACGCCCCCTCCCTCCTCCTGCTGCTGCTCAGGGACAGCCACCACCCCCACTTCCGGCAGGTGGGACACGCCCTGGCCACGCCCACATCCACCTGACCACGCCCTGACCACGCCCTGACCACACCCAGCCAGGCCACACCCCCAAAATACAGCCACCCCATCCCCTCCTGCTGCTGCTCAGGGACAGCCACCACCCCCATTTCCGGCAGGTGGGACACGCCCTGACCACGCCCACACCCACCTGACCACACCCTGACAGGCCACGCCCCCCAGAACCCCCAAAATAGAGCCACGCCCCCTCCTGCTGCTGCTCAGGGACAGCCACCACCCCTACTTCCGGCAGGTGGGACACGCCCTGGCCACGCCCTGGCCACGCCCACATCCACCTGACCACACCCTGACAGGCCACGCCCCCCAGAACCCCCCCAAAATAGAGCCACGCCCCCCTCCTGCTGCTGCTCAGGGACAGCCAGCACCCCCACTTCCGGCAGGTGGGACACGCCCTGACCACGCCCACACCCACCTGACCACGCCCTGACCACGCCCAGTCAGGCCACGCCCCCCAGAACCCCCCAAAATAGAGCCACGCCCCCCTCCTGCTGCTGCTCAGGGACAGCCACCACCCCCACTTCCGGCAGGTGGGACACGCCCTGACCACACCCACATCCACCTGACCACGCCCTGACCACGCCCAGTCAGGCCACGCCCCAGAACCCCCAAAATAGAGCCACGCCCCTCCTGCTGCTGCTGCTCAGGGACAGCCAGCACCCCCACTTCTGGCAGGTGGGACACGCCCTGACCACGCCCTGACCACGCCCACACCCACCTGACCACACCCAGTCAGGCCACGCCCCCAGAACCCCCCAAAATAGAGCCACGCCCCTCCTCCTGCTGCTGCTCAGGGACAGCCAGCACCCCCACTCTCCGGCAGGTGGGACACGCCCTGACCACGCCCTGACCACGCCCACATCCATCTGACCACGCCTGACAGGCCACGCCCCCAGACCCCCAAATAGAGCCACGCCCCCCTCCTGCTGCTGCTCAGGGACAGCCACCACCCCCACTTCCGGCAGGTGGGACACGCCCTGGCCACGCCCTGACCACGCCCACACCCACCTGACCACACCCTGACAGGCCACGCCCCCAGAACCCCCAAAATAGAGCCACGCCCCCTCCTCCTGCTGCTGCTCAGGGACAGCAACCACCCCCACTTCCGGCAGGTGGGACACGCCCTGACCACGCCCACACCCACCTGGCCACGCCCTGACCACGCCCTGACCACACCCAGCCAGGCCACACCCCCCAAAATACAGCCACCCCATCCCCCTCCTGCTGCTGCTCAGGGACAGCCAGCACCCCCACTTCCGGCAGGTGGGACACGCCCTGACCACGCCCTGACCACGCCCTGACCACACCCAGTTAGGCCACGCCCCCAGAACCCTCCCAAAATAGAGCCACGCCCCCTCCCCTCCTCCTGCTGCTGCTCAGGGACAGCCACCACCCCCACTTCCGGCAGGTGGGACACGCCCTGACCACACCCTGACCACGCCCACATCTACCTGACCACGCCCAGTCAGACCACGCCCCCGAACCCCCAAGTACAGCCACGCCCCCTCCTGCTGCTGCTCAGGGACAGCCACCACCCCCACTTCCGGCAGGTGGGACACGCCCTGGCCACGCCCTGACCACGCCCACACCCACCTGACCACACCCTGACAGGCCACGCCCCCAGAACCCCCCAAAAATAGAGCCACGCCCCCTCCTGCTGCTGCTCAGGGACAGCCAGCACCCCCACTTCCGGCAGGTGGGACACGCCCTGACCACGCCCACACCCACCTGACCACACCCTGACCACACCCAGTTAGGCCATGCCCCCAGGACCCCCTAGAACTGCCCCACCTGTGTGGCCACACCCCCCTGACCACACCCAGCCAGGCCACACCCCTTAGGACCCCCTAGAACATCCCACCACCTGTGTGGCCACGCCCACTTCTAGTTGGTGGGCCACGCCCACCTGACCACACCCAGTCAGGCCACGCCCCTTAGGACCCTCTAGAACTGCCCCCCCACCTGTGTGGCCACGCCCACTTCTAATTGGTGGGCCACGCCCACCTGACCACACCCAGTTAGGCCACACCCCTTAGGACCCCCTAGAACCCCCCCCACCTGTGTGGCCACGCCCCCTGACCACACCCAGTCAGGCCACGCCCCCCAGGACCCCCTAGAACATCCCGCCACCTGTGTGGCCACGCCCACTTCTAATTGGTGGGCCACGCCCACCTGACCACACCCTGACCACACCCAGTTAGGCCACACCCCCAGGACCCCTTAGAACTTCTCCCAGTGTGGCCACGCCCCCCTGACCACACCCAGTTAGGCCACACCCCCTAGGACCCCTTAGAACTGCTCCCATGTGGCCACACCCCCTGACCACACCCAGTTAGGCCACGCCCCCAAGAACCGTCCCCCACATGTGTAGGGCCACGCCCATTTCTGGTTGTTTGACCACGCCCCCTGACCACACCCTGACCACACCCAGTTAGGCCACACCCCCGACCCCCTAGAACTGCCCCCATGTGGCCACGCCCTGACCACACCCAGTTAGGCCAGGCCCCCTAAGACCCCTTAGAACTGCCCCCCATCTGTGTGGCCACGCCCACTTCTGAGTGGTGGGCCACGCCCACCTGGCCACACCCAGCCAGGCCACGCCCCATAGGACCCCCTAGAACAACCTGGCCACCTGTGTGGCCACACCCACTTCTAATTGGTGGGCCACGCCCTGGCCACGCCCAGCTAGGCCACGCCCCCTAGGACCCCTTAGAACTGCCCCCCCACCTGTGTGGCCACGCCCCCTGACCACACCCAGTTAGGCCATGCCCCCAATACATCTAGGGCCACGCCCACTTCCGGGTGGTGGGACACGCCCCCCTGACCACACCCAGTTAGGCCACGCCCCCTAGAACATCCCCCCCCCACACACCTCTAGGGCCACGCCCACTTCTGGATGGTGGGCCACACCCACCTGACCACATCCTGACCACACCCAGTCAGGCCACGCCCCTAGAACCGCCCCCACACCTGTGGGGCCACGCCCACTTCTGGGTGGTGGGCCACGCCCCCTGACCACACCCAGTCAGGCCACGCCCCCTAGAACATTCCCACACCTGTGTGGCCACGCCCACCCCGACCACACCCAATCAGGCCACGCCCACCCCCAAACTCATTAATGGGGAAGGGGCGGGGTTTTAATGGTTGCTTAATGCCTTAATTAGGGGTTAATTAGCAGTTAATTAATGACTATGTGGGAGATAATTAGCAGGGCTTGATGCGTTAATTAGGGGTTAGTTAGGGGCTATATGCTTGGTTAATTGGGGTTAATTAGTGGGTGATCACTCAGTGTTAATTAGAGGGTGGTTAACAGGTTAATTAGGGGGTGGGTAATTAAGGATGGGTTACCTGGTTAATGGGGTCAATTAGGTTTGATGAGGGATAATTAGCAGTGCTTGATGCATTAATTAAAGGTTAATTAGGGCCTGGTTAACATAATTAATTAGGGGTTGGTTATTGGGTTAATTGGGGTTAATTAATGGTTGTTTATTCAGGGTTAATTAGGCCCTCATTAATTACTGGGTTGGGGTTAAGTATCAATACTTGGTGTGTTAATTAGGGGTTAATTGGTGTGTTAATTAGGGGTTAATTAGGGCCTGGTTAATGACTCTGTTGGGGGTTATCAGTGCTTGATGCGCTAATAAGGGGTTAATTAGGGCCTGGTTAGCATAATTAATTAGGGGCTGGTTATTTGGTTAATTGGGGTTAATTAATGGCTATTTATTCAGTGTTAATTAGGGTTTAATTAGGGGGTGGTTAATTAGGAGTGGTTTACCTGGTTAATGGGGGTAATTAGGGTTAATTAGTGACTGGTTAATGGGTGGTGAATGGCTTAATGAGTGTTAATTAGCACTAATTAGTGTTAATTACCCCCTCTACAGATCCTGCCCCTGCTGAAGGAGCCCTGGCCGGACACGGGGCTGCTCCTGGGGGGGGTCCTGGGGGGGCCCTGAGACCCCCAAAAAACCCCCCCAAAACAACCCCAAAAATGCCAGAAATGGCCCCAAAAACAGCCCCGAACCCCCTGAATTGGGGGCTGAGCCCTCAAAGCGTCCCCAAATCCCCCCCAAATCCCCCCAAAAATCCTCTCAAATCCCCCCAAAATCCTCCCCAAATCCCTTAAAATCCTCCCAAAATCTGACCCCAAATCCCCCAAAATCCCCTCAAAATCTCCCCAAAATCCTCCCAAATCCCCTCAAAATCCCCAAAATCCCCTCAAAATCCCCCAAAATCCCCTCAAAATCCTCCCAAATCCCTCCCAAATCCCCCAAAATCCCTCAAAATCCTCCCCAAATCCCCCAAATCTGACCCCAAATCCCTCCCAAATCCCCCAAAATCCTCAAAATCCCCTCCAAAATCCCCCAAATCCTCCCAAAATCCCCTCAAATCTGACCCCAAAATCCCCCAAAATCCCCCAAAATCCTCCCCAAATCCCCCAAATCCTCCCCAAATCCCCCAAAATCCTCCCCAAATCCCCCAAATCCCCCAAAATCTCCCCAAAAATATCCTAAAATCCCCCAAATTTCCCCCCAAATCTGACCTCAAAATCCCCCCCAAATCCCCACCAAAATCCCCTCAAAATCCCCCAAAAATCCTCCCAAAAATCTCTCCTAAATCTCCTCAAAATCCCCCTAAAATCCCCACAAATCCCACCCCAAAATCCCCCAAATCTGACCCAAATCCCCCAAATCCTTCCCAAGATCAACCCCAAATCCCCAAATCCCCCAAATCCGACCCCAAACCCCCAAAATCCCCAAAATCTCCCCAAAATCCCCACAAATCCCCCTAACCCCCAAATCCCCCAAATCCCCCAAAATCCCCCAAATTCCCCCAAAATCCCCCAAATCCTCCCCAAATCCCCTCAAAATCCTCCCCTCAAATCCTCCCCAAATCCCCCAAAATCGCCCCAAATCTGACCCCAAATCCCTCCCCAAATTGCCTCCAAATTCCCCCAAATCCCCCCAAAATCCCCCAAATGCCCCCAAAATCCCCCAAATCCTCCCAAAATCCCCCAAAATCGCCCCCAATCCAGCTCCCAACCCCCCCGACCTTGGGGGATTCTGACCCCCTCCCCAAAACCCCTCAATTCCCCTCCCCCTCCCCAAATTTAAGGGGGTCTCTGAGACCCCCCAACCCCCAAATTTTGGGGGATCAATAAACTTTGACCCCTCCCCCTCGAATTGAGTGGTTTGGGGGGTCAAGGAGGTGGGGAGGGGTCTTTTTGGGGGAGAGGGGCACTGTGGGACTCGCTTAGCTCCGCCCCCCAGCGATTGATTGACAGCTCAGTCCCTTCCTTAGCCCCGCCCACGGCGATTGATTGACAGCTCAGCCCCTTAGCCCCGCCCACCACGATTGATTGACAGCTCAGCCCCTTCCTTAGCCCCGCCCACGGCGATTGATTGACAGCTCAGCCCCTTCCTTGGCCCCGCCCCCTCCTGTTGATTGACAGCTCAACCCTTTCCTTAGCCCCGCCCCCTCCTGTTGATTGACAGCCGCCCACAGCCCTGGCCACGCCCACCGCAATTGATTGACAGCCACCCCCGGCCCTGACCACGCCCCCTCCTGTTGATTGACAGCCCTGGCCACGCCCCCAGGGGTCTTTTTGTTAATGAACCCCCCCAAAAGGGGGGAGGGGGCTCAGGCCACGCCCCCGCCCCCATTGGCCGCTCTCAGCCAATCAGAGCCTGCCCCTTCCCCGCCCCTTCCCCCCGTGGGAGCCGCTTGTCCTGCAGGGGCTCCGCTGACGGCTCCACGACCCCCAGGACCCCAAAACCCCCGGGACCCCAAAATCCTCCCTGGGACCCCAAAATCCTCCCGGGACCCCCAGAAACCCCTGGGACCCCCTCCTAGGACCCCCTGGGACCCCCAAACCCCCGGGACCCCCAAAATCCTCCCAGGACTCCCAAAAACCCCTGAGACTCCCTCCCGGGACCCCCAAAACCCCCCTGGGACCCCCCAAAATCCTCCCAGGGACCCCCAAAACCCCTCCCAGGACCCCCAAAATCCTCCCTGGGACCCCCAAAACCCCTGGACCCCTCCCGGGACCCCCAGGACCCCCTAACCCCCTGGGACCCCCAAATCCCCGGATCCCCAAAATCCCCCGGGACCCCCAAAGCCCCCGTGACCTCCCAAATTTCCTCTCCGGGACCCCAGGACCCCCAAATTTCCCCCAGGAGCCCCCGGACCCCCTGGAATCCCCAGGACCCCCAAAACACCCGGGAGCCCCAAAATCCCCCAGGACCCCAAAATCCTCCCCAGGACCCCCAAATTTCTCCCTGGACCCCCAAAATCGCCCTGGGACCCCAAAGCCTCCCCGGATCCCCCAGGACCCCCAGGACCCCCAAAATACCCCCGGACCCCCCGGACCCCCAAAGCTCCCCAGACTCCTCCCGGACCCCCCAGGACCCCCAAAATCCCCCGGATCCCCAAATCCCCAGGACCCCAGATTTTCCCCTGGACCCCTGACCTCCCTGACCTCCAGGACCCTCAAAATCCCCCAAGGACCTCTCAGGACCCCAAGTCCCCCCAGGACCCTTCCAGGACCCCTCAGGACGCCCCCTCCCTCATTCCCGGTGAGTTGTTTTTGGGGGGTCCTGGGGATCTAGGGGAGGGGAGGGTGAGTGGCTGCCATGGGAACGGCAGAGGGATGGGGGGAGGGGATGGGGGGGACACGTGTGACAATGACAGGGAGACAGGGAGTGTGACATCACGAGTGTGACAGGGACAGGGGGACAGGGACAGGGGGACAGGGAGGGGGTGACAATGAGTGTGTGACACCCCCAGTGTGACAAGGATGGTGTGACAGGGATGGGGTGACAGGGACAGGGAGTGTGACAGGGACAGTGACATCAGGAGTGTGACATCAGGAGTGTGACAGGGATGGGGTGACAGGGATGGGGATGGGGTGACAGGGAGTGTGTGACACCCCCAGTGTGACATCAGGAGTGTGACAGGGAGGGGGGACAGGGATGGGGAGGGGGGGACAGGGACAGGGGGACAGGGAGCGTGACATCAGGAGTGTGACAGGGAGGGGGTGACAGGGACAGGGGGACAGGGAGTGTGACAGGATGAGTGTGTGACACCCACAATGAGTGTGACAGGAGATGAGTGTGACACAGGTGACGGAGGTGTGACAGGATGTGGGGGACAGGGAGTGTGACACGTGTGACAGGGACAGGGGAACAGGGACAGGGGGACAGGGAGTGTGACAGGGCTGGTGTGACAGGGACGGTGTGACACTGGAGGTGTGACAGGGCTGGTGTGACAGGGAGTGTGACAGTGGCAGTGTGGCATCAGGAGTGTGACAGGGCTGGTGTGACAGGGAGTGTGTGACACCCACAGGGGTGTGACAGGGACAGTGTGAGACGTGTGACAATGACTGTGACAGGGAGTGTGGCAGTGACAATGTGACTGTGACGGTGTGAGTGTGACAGGGCTGGTGTGACACTGGAGGTGTGACAGGGTTGGTGTGACAGGGCCAGGCAGTGTGACAGGGAGTGCGGCAGCGAGCGTGGCACCGACGGCAGGGAGGTGGCACCGAGTGTGACAATGTGTGTGTGACACTGAGTGTGACAGGGAGTGTGACACTGTGACAGTGACCGTGGGACACTAAGTGTGACACTGAGTGTGACAGGAGTGACAGTGACAGCAAGTGTGGCACCGAGTGTGTGACACCGAGTGTGTGCCAGGGAGTGTGACATCAGGGGTGTGACATCAGGGGTGTGACATCAGGGGTGTGACAGGAGTGACAGTGACACCGAGTGTGTGACACTGTGACAGGGAGTGTGGGACACTGAGTGTGACAGGAGTGATGGTGACACCGAGTGCGTGACACTGTGACAGGGAGTGTGGGACACTGAGTGTGTGACAGGGAGTGTGACACCGTGACAGGAGTGACAGTGACACTGAGTGTGACACTGAGTGTGACAGGGACTGTGGGACACTGAGTGTGACAGGAGTGACAGTGACACCGAGTGTGTGACACCGACAGGTGGGTGACACCGAGTGTGACAGGGAGTGTGGCCCCAGGAGTGTGACATCAGGAGTGTGACACTGAGTGTGACACTGAGTGGGTGACAGGAGTGTGACACCAAGTGTGACACCAAGTGTGACATCAGGGGTGTGACATCAGGGGTGTGACACTGGATGTGACACCGAGTGTGTGACACTGTGACAGGGACCGTGGGACACTGAGTGTGACACTGAGTGTGGCCCCAGGAGTGACAGTGACACCGAGTGTGACATCAGGGGTGTGACACTGGATGTGACACTGAGCGTGACACTGAGTGTGTGACACCTGTGACAGTGTGACAGGGACAGTGTGACAGGGAGTGTGACATCAGGAGTGTGACACTGGGGGGGTGACACTGGGTGTGACACCAGGAATGTGACAGGGACAGTGTGGCAGGGACAGTGTGACACTGGGGGAGGGTGACACTGGGGGAGTGACACCGGGAGTGTGGCACTGACACAGGGAGTGACGTCACGAGTGTGACAGTGGGGGTGACAGTGAGTGTGTGACACTGGGAGGGTGACACCAGGAGTGTGACAGGGACAGTGTGACAGTGAAAGTGTGGCAGGGACAGTGTGACACTGGGGAGGTGACACTGGGGGTGACACCAGGAGTGTGACAGGAGTGTGACACCCCAGGGGTGACACCAGGGGGGTGACACCAGGGTGTGACAATGAGTGTGACAAGGGGGGTGACACGGGGGTGACACTGGGGGTGACACTGGGTGTGACATCACAAGTGTGACATCCCAGGGGTGACACCAGGGGGTGACAATGATTGTGACAAGGGGGTGACACCGAGTGCCCTTTGGCCTTCCTGGGGGCTTTGGGTGGATTTTGAGTCGATTTGGGGCGGGGGCTTTAAGGTGGATTTTTGGGTGGATTTTAGAGGATTTGGGTTTTTTTGTGGTTGGAGAGGGGTTTCAGGGGGGTGGTTTAGGGGTGAGTTTTTAGGGTGGATTTGGGGTATTTTTGGGGTGGGTTTGGGGTATTTTTGGGGTGTATTTGGGGTGTGTATTTGGGGTATTTTTGAGTGCTTTTTGAGTGGATTTGGGGTATTTTTGGGATGTATTTTGGGTGCATTTTTGGGTGGATTTGGGGTATTTTTAGGGTTTGTTTTGGGTGTATTTTTGGGTGGTTTTGGGTGGATTTTGAGTGAATTTGGGGTGGGTTTCTTGGGTGGATTTTTGGGGTGTTTTGGGGTGTATTTTTGGGTGGATTTTGAGTGGATTTGGGGTGGTTTTTGGGGTGGTTTTTTTGGGATGTATTTTGGGTGTATTTTTGGTTGGATTTGGGGTATTTTTGGGTGGATTTTTGGGTGGTTTTGGGATATTTTTGGGGTATTTTTGGGTGGATTTGGGGTATTTTTGGGGTGGTTTTTTGGGGGTGGGGGATGGGCTGGGTTGTCAGCAGCCGTTGCCATGGCAACCGGGAAGATGCTGCCTTGGAGACCAGGGGAGGGGCCGGGGTGGGGAGGGGCCGGGGGTGGGGGAGGGGCCACAAAGCACGATGGGAAAAGGGAGGGACCCCTCCCTCCCCCCCAAAAATCACCCCCTCTCCTCCCCTCCCCACAGGAGCGGCACAGAAGGAGCCCTCGGCCCCTCCCCCACCCGGGACCCTCCCCAAATTATCCCCCTCCCCTTAATTAGCCCCCCCTCTTAATTAACCCCCCCTCTTAATTAACCCACCCCTTCTTTTTGGGGTCCCCCTCCCCTAATTGGGGTCTCCCTCCTCTAATTAGGACCCCTCTCCCCTAATTGGGATCCCCCTCCCCTAATTGGGGTCTCCCTTCCTTAATTGGGATCCCCCTCCCCTAATTGGGGTCTCCCTCCCCAATTGGGATCCCCTCCCAATTGGGACCCCTCCCCTAATTGGGGTCTCCCTCTTAATTGGGATCCTCCCCAATTGGGGTCTCCTCCCAATTGGGGCCCTCCCTAATTGGGGTCTCCCCTAATTGGGTCTCTCCCAATTGGGGTCCCCTCCCCAATTGGGATCCCTCCCTAATTGGGATCCCCTCCCAATTGGGGATCCCCTCCCTAATTGGGATCCCCTCCCCAATTGGGACCCCCTCCTCATTGGGATCCCCCCTAATTGGGGTCTCCTCCCTAATTGGGGTCCCCCTCCCTACTGGGATCCCCCCTACTGGGGTCTCCCCTAATTAGGATCCCCTCCCCTAATTGGGATCCCCCTCCCCTAATTGGGGTCTCCCTTCCCATTGGGATCCCCTCCCCACTGGGGTCTCCCTTCCTAATTGGGATCCCCCTCCCCTAATTGGGATCCCCCTCCTCTAATTGGGACCCCCCTCCCCTAATTGGGATCCCCCCCTTAATTGGGGTCTCCCTCCTCTAATTGGGGTCTCCCTCCCCTAATTGGGGTCTTCCCCCCCTAATTGGGATCCCCCTCCCCTAATTGGGGTCTCCCTCCCCTAATTGGGGTCTCCCTCCCCTAATTGGGACCCCCCTCCTCTAATTAGGATCCCCCTCCTCTAATTAGGACCCCTCTCCCCTAATTGGGATCCCCCTCCCCTAATTGGGGTCTCCCTCCTCTAATTGGGGTCTCCCCCACTAATTGGGATCCCCTTCCCCTAATTGGGATCCCCCTCTTCTAATTAGAACCCCCCTCCCCTAATTGGGGTCTCCCTTCCTTAATTGGGATCCCCCTCCCCTAATTGGGATCCCCCTTCCCAAATCAACCCCCTCCCCAATTAGGGGTCCCCTCCCCTCCCCCTCCCTCCTGGCCATGCCCTCCCCTCCCCTCCTCCTCCTCCTCTCCTCCTCCTCCTCCCCCTTTTACCTCCCCTCCCTCTTTTCACCCCCAACCCGGGGGGTTTCCGGGGTTTCCCAACCAGGGAGTCTCGAGTGGGGTCTCCTCCCCTCCATCTCCCTCCCCTCTCCCCGTCGGCCACCTCCTGCCTCTCCGCGGGTGGGGAGGGCTCCCAACCAGGGGGGTTTCCGGGGTTTCCACGAACAAGAGTGGGGTCTCCTCCCCCTCCCCCTCCCCTGTCGCGGCCACCTCCGCCTCTCCCCCGAGTGGGGAGGGGCTCCCAACAAGGAGGGGTTTCCGGGGTTCCCAACCCGGGGGTTTCCACAGGTGGGGGTCCTCTGACCCTCCCCATCTCCTCCTCCCTCCCCGTCACGGCCACCTCCGCCTCTCCCCGGGTGGGGAGGGGCTCCCAACCAGGGGGTTTCCCGAATTCCCAGCCCGGGGGTTTCCCGGACTTTCCCCACCCGGGGGGTCTGAGTGGGGTCTCCCTTCCCCTCCTCCCCGTCGAGGCCACCTCCGCCTCTCCCGGGTGGGGAGGGGTTTCCCAACCCGGGGGTTTCCCAGGGTTCCCCAACCAGGGGGTTTCCGAGGAGGTTTCCACGAACAAGAGTGGGGGTCTCCCCCTCCCCCTCCCCCGTCACGGCACCTCCGTCTCTCCCCAGGTGGGAGGGGCCTCAAACAGGAGTTGTTCCCCAACCAGGGGTTTCCCAGGTTTCCCCGCCCGGGGTTTCCACGAACAGAGTGGGGTCTCCTCCTCCTCCATCTCCCCATCTCCCCCTCCCCTCCCGTCGCGGCCACCTCCGCCTCTCCCCGGGTGGGGGAGGGCCCCAACCAGGAGTTGTTCCCCAACCAGGGGGGGTTTCCCAAACAGGGGTTTCCCGGACTTTCCCCGCCCAGGGGGTTTCAGGGGTCCCGCTCCTCCCTCCCCTCCCCCGTCAGGGCCACCTCCGCCTCTCCCCGGGTGGGGGAGGGCTCCCCAACTCAGGAGGGTTTCCCAACCAGGGGGGTTCTGGGGGCTTCCACGAACAGAGGGGAGTCTCCTCTCCCTCCCCTCCCCCGTCGCGGCCACCTCCGCCTCTCCCCGGGTGGGGAGGGGCTTCCCAACCAGGAGTTGTTCCTCAACCAGGGGTTTCCCCGGGTTCCCAAACAGGGGGTTTCCCCGGACTTTCCTCGCCCCGGGGTGGTCCGGGGTCCTGCCCTCCCCGGAGCTGTGCCACGGCTACTACGACGTGATGGGCCAGTTCGACGCCCCCTTCAACTGCTCGACGGGCGCGTTCCGCTTCTGCTGCGGCACCTGCAGCCTCCGCTTCTGCTGCGAGCACCGCGCGCGTCGCCTCGAGCAGCGCCGCTGCCCCTCCCCGCCCGCCGCCCCTCCCCACCCCGCCACCCCCGCCGGCCGCCCTCTCCCCGCCCCAGCGCGGCCGCCCCGCAGGAGCCGCCCTGGGGGAGGGGAGGATGGGGGAGGGGATGGGGTGGGGGAGGGGCGAGGGAGGGAGGGGGTCCCTACGTGGTGTGCAGGGTGGTGAGCGCGCCTGGCGGGTGGCCGTGGGGGCGAGGGCGGTGTGGGGAGGTGGGGGTGGGGAGGGGAGGGGGCGCGGCAGCTCCACGCAGGGGCAGGGGGGAGGGAGCGGGAGGGGAGGAGGAGGGGAGAGGGCAGCGCAGGGGATGGATCGAGGTAAGGGGGAATGGGGAGGGAGCTGGGGGGGAGATGGGAGGGGAGGGGAGGGGAAATGGGAGGGGGAGGGGAGGGAGGTAGGGGGAAATGGGAGGGGTCGTGGGAGTGGAGGAAATGGGGGGGTAGGGGAAGGGAAATGGGGAGGGGGTCGTAGGGAGGACAGGGAAATGGGGAGGGGAAATGGGGAGGGGGTCGTGGGGGCAGGAAATGGGGAGGGGAAATAGGGGGGGAGAGAGAGGAAATGGGGAGGTCGTGGGGACAGGGAAATGGAGGGGGAAATGGGGAGAGGGTCGTGGGGGGCAGGGAAATGGGAGGGAGAAATGGGGAGGGGAAATGGGGAGGGGGTCGTGGGGGGACAAGGGACAAGGAGAGGGGGACACGAAATGGGGAGGGGGTCGTGAGAGGACAAGGGAGTGGGACAGGGAAATGGGGAGGGGGTCGTGGGGGAGCGGGAAAATGGGGAGGGTCGTAGGGAGGGATGGGGAAATGGGGAGGGGTCGTCGGGGGACAAGGGACAAGGGGAGGGGGACAGGGAAATGGGGAGGGGGTCGTGAGGGGGGAGAGGGGAAATGAGGGACGAGGGGGAAATGGGGAGGGGACACGAAAATGGGGAGGGTCGTGGGGGGACAAGGACAAGGGAGGGGACAGGGAAATGGGGAGGGTCGTGGGGGGAGGGAAATGGGGAGGGGAAATGGGGAGGGGGTCGTGGGGAGGGGAAAATGGGGAGGGAAAATGGGGAAGGGAAATGGGGAGGGTCGTAGGGGGACAAGGGACAGGAAATGGGGAGGGGACACGAATGGGGAGGGGGTCGTAGGGGACAGGAGGAGGACACGAGGAGGGTCTCGGATCCAGCTCTGACCTCGCGTGTCCTCTCTCCCCCGTGTTTGTGTCCCCTCCCCCTCCCAATTTCCCTCCTCCCCACCCAGGGCTCTCGTAGCCGCGCTGCGTCACCAGGCAGGGGCTGGGGGGCTGGGGGCTAGAGGGGCTCGGGGGGCTGGGGGTCGGGAGTCGCCCTGAGCGCCACAGCAGCTGCAGGGTCCCCAGCCTCCCCCGCCCCTCCCCCTCGAAGCAGGACCCCAAAAACCTCTACAGGCACGGCAAGTTTTGGGGGGGCAGGGGGATTTTGGGGATTTGGGGGGTCCTGAGGGATTTGGGGGTCCTGAGGGGATTTGGGGGGTCCTGGGGATTTTGGGGGTCCTAGGGGTTTGGGGGTCCTGAGGGGGGTTGGGGGATTTTCGGAGGTCCTGGGGGAGTTTGGGGGGTCCTGGGGGGTTGGGGGGTCCTGAGGAGGGTCTGGGGGGATTTCGGGGGGTCCTGGAGGGGGGGTTGGGGGAATTTGGGGAGTCCTGAGGGGATTTGGGGGTCCTGGGGGGGTTTTGAGGGGGATTTTCGAGGGATTTTGGGGGGGTCCTGAGGGGGATTTTGGGGGGGACTTGGGGGTCCGGGGGTTGGGGGAATTTTGGGGGTCCTGAGGGGATTTGGGGGGATTTTGGGGGGGTTGAGGGGGTTCTGGGGAATTTGGGGGTGCCGGGTGGATTTGGGGGGGTCCTGAGGGGGATTTTGGGGATCCTGGGGGGTTTGGGGGAATTTTGGGGGGATTTTGGGGGGTCCTGGGGGGTTTGGGGGGATTTTGGGGGTCCCGAGGGATTTTGGGGGGATTTTTGGGGGTCCGTGGTGGATTTTGGGGTTGTGGCGATGTCTATGCTAATGATATGCTAATGAGATGCTAATGAGAGAGATGCTAATGATCCCTCTAATTAACAGAGGCGGCTACGCCCACCTGGGCTTAGGGACCCCGAGCACCGCCAGCCACAGGTGGTGGGTGGGGGCGATTTGGGGGTCCCTGGGGGGGATTTGGGGGTCCCTGGGGGTTTGGGGGGGTCTGGGGGAGCGATTTGGGGGTCTCAGGGGGTTTGGGGGGTCCCTGGGGGCGTTTGGGGGTCCCTGGGGAGATTTGGGGAGTCTCAGGGGGTTTTGGGGGGTCAGGGGTTTTGGGGGTCCCAGGGGGTTTGGGGGATTCTGGGGTCTCAGGGGAATTTGGGGGTCTGGGGGAGATTTGGGGGTCCCAGAGGAGATTTGGGGGTCTCAGGGGGTTTTGGGGGTCTCTGGGGGGTTTGGGGGTCTCAGGGGGGTTGGGGGTCTCAGGGGAGATTTGGGGGTCTGGGGGCAATTTTGGGGGTCCCAGGGATCGATTTGGGGGTCCCTGAGGGCGATTTGGGGTCCCTAGGGGAGATTTGGGGGTCTCTGGGGGTTTGGGGGTCTCAGGGGAGATTTGGGGGTCTCAGGGGAGGATTTGGGGGTCTCTGGGGGGTTAGAGATTTAGGGGGTCTCTGGGGGTTTTGGGGGGTCGGGGAGGTTTGGGGGTCTTGGGGAGATTTGGGGGTCTCAGGGGGGCTTGGGGGTTGGGGGGCGATTTGGGGTCCCAGGGATTGATTGGGGGTCCCAGGGATCAATTTGGGGGTCCCTGAGAGGGGGACGATTTGGGGAGTCAGGGGAGATTTGGGGGCCTCAGGGGAAATTTGGGGGTCTCAGGGGGTTTGGGGGTCCCAGGGATCGATTGGGGTCCCAGGGATCAATTTGGGGGTCCCTGGGGACGATTTGGGGGTCGTGGGGAGATTGGGGCCTCAGGGAAATTTGGGGGTCTCAGGGGTTTGGGGGTCCCAGGGATCGATTTGGGGGTCCCTGGGGGGTTGGGGTCCCAGGGGGAGATTTGGGGGGTCCCAGGGATCGATTTGGGGTCCCTGGGGAGATTTTGGGGTCCCTGGGGGAGCAATTTGGGGGTCTCAGGGGATTTTGAGGGGCTCAGGGAAATTTGGGGGTCCCTGGGGGGCAATTTGGGGGTCCCAGGGATTGATTTAGGGGTCAGGGGCTTGGGGGAAATTTGGGGGTCCTGGGGAGCGATTTGGGGGTCCCAGGGGGGTTTGGGGGTCAGGGGAGATTTGGGGGTCCTGGGGGCGATTTTGGGGGCTCAGGGGAAATTTGGGAGTCCCTGGGGACGATTTGGGAGTCTCAGGGGAGTTGGGGGGTCCCTGGGG